>NW_026290948.1:102500-122500 GCF_023373465.1 Oncorhynchus keta | reverse complement strand
GAATAGGGCTATCTCAGAAAATAGAAACTTGATCTATGTTCAAAAATGAACAATATCCAACCCCAGGTCTTTACTATGAGAGAGAGAGAGAGAGAGAGAGAGAGAGAGAGAGAGAGAGAGAGAGAGAGAGAGAGAGAGAGAGAGAGAGAGAGAGAGAGAGAGAGAGAGAGACAGAGAGAGAGAGAGAGACAGAGAGCATGAGGGTCTGCTATACAAACTGATGGAAAGTGGTGTTGGGGGTAAAACATACGACATTATAAAATCCATGTACACAAACAACAAGTGTGCGGTTAAAATTGGTAAAAAACACACACATTTCTTCACACAGGGTCATGGGGTTAGACAGGTATGCAGCTTAAGCCCCACCCTCTTCAACATATATATCAACGAATTGGCGCGGGCACTAGAAAAGTCTGCAGCACCCGGTCTCCCCCTGCTAGAATCCGAAGTCAAATGTCTGCTGTTTGCTGATGATCTGGTGCTTCTGTCACCAACCAAGGAGGGTCTACAGCAGCACCTAGATCTTATGCACAGATTCTGTCAGACCTGGGCCCTGACAGTAAATCTCAGTAAGACCAAAATAATGGTGTTCCAAAAAAGGTCCAGTCACCAGGACCACAAATACAAATTCCATCTAGACACCACTGCCCTAGAGCACACAAAACACGATACATACCTTGGCCTAAACATCAGCGCCACAGGTAACTTCCACAAAGCTGTGAACGATCTGAGAGACAAGGCAAGAAGGGCATTCTATGCCATCAAAAGAAACATACAGTTCAACATACCAATTAGGATTTGGCTAAAAATACTTGAATCAGTCATAGAGCCCATTGCCCTTTATGGTTGTGAGGTCTGGGGTCCGCTCACCAACCAAGACTTCACAAAATGGGACAAACACCAAATTGAGACTCTGCACGCAGAATTCTGCAAAAATATCCTTCGTGTACAACGTAGAACACCAAATAATGCATGCAGAGCAGAATTAGGCCGATACCCACTAATTATCAAAATCCAGAAAAGAGCCGTTCAATTCTACAACCACCTAAAAGGAAGCGATTCACAAACCTTCCATAACAAAGCCATCACAAACAGAGAGATGAACCTGGAGAAGAGTCCCCTAAGCAAGCTGGTCCTGGGGCTCTGTTCACAAACACAAACACACCCTACAGAGCCCCAGGACAACAGCACAATTAGACCCAACCAAATCATGAGAAAACAAAAAGATAATTACTTAACACATTGGAAAGAATTAACAAAAAAACAAACTAGCAAACTAGAATGCTATTTGGCCCTACACAGAGGGTACACAGCGGCAGAATACCTGACCACTGTGACTGACCCAAAATGAAGGAAAGCTTTGACTATGTACAGATTCAGTGAGCATAGCCTTACTATTGAGAAAGGCCGCCGTAGGCAGACATGGCTCTCAAGAGAAGACAGGCTATGTGCTCACTGCCCACAAAATGAGGTGGAAACTGAGCTGCACTTCCTAACCTCCTGCCCAATGTATGACCATATTAGAGAGACATATTTCCCTCAGATTACACAGATCCACAAAGAATTCGAAAACAAATCCAATTTTGATAAACTCCCATATCTACTGGGTGAAATTCCACAGTGTGACATCACAGCAGCAAGATTTGTGACCTGTTGCCACGAGAAAAGGTCAACCAGTGAAGAACAAACACCATTGTAAATACAACCCATATTTATGCTTATTTATTTTATCTTGTGTCCTTTAACCATTTGTACATTTTTAAAACACTGTATATATATATATATATATAATATGACATTTGTAATGTCTTTACTGTCTTGAAACTTCTGTATGTGTAATGTTTACTGTTAATTTTTGTTGTTTTTCACTTTATATATTCACTTTGTATGTTGTCCACCTCACTTGCTTTGGCAATGTTAACACATGTTTCCCATGCCAATAAAGCCCTTGAATTGAATTGAGAGAGAGAGAGAGAGAGAGAGAGAGAGAGAGAGAGAGAGAGAGAGAGAGAGAGAGAGAGAGAGAGAGAGAGACAGAGAGAGAGAGAGAGAGAGAGAGAGAGAGAGAGAATATCCTCTGAATATCCCGCAGAGCCAAAGCTAAACCCAGTACATGGATCATAGTAATTGCCAGCCAGCACCTCGGGGCGAGAGCAAGGAGATCATTATGTTAGTCTGTGAGAAACAACAGTGGAGCTCAGCTCAGTTCACAGTGTGAACTGGATTCTCAAGCGTACACTCTTTCACTGTAATGTTAATCGCAATACCACAACACATTATCATTCAGAGTTTTGTAGCTAGGAGAATTCACAGACTGGTTCTCTCTCTTTTTTCACAGAAGAATGTGCCAAGACAGGAGAGAGAGAGAGAGAGAGGGTGAGTCACCTTTTTCATCTTTCATTGAGAACAGGTAGTGAGAGAGTTGTAGAGGAGAGCCCCATCCTTATTTCATTGAGAACAGGTAGTGTGAGGGAGTTGTAGAGGAGAGATCCATCCTTATTTAACAGAGAACAGGTAGTGTGAGGGAGTTGTAGAGGAGAGATCCATCCTTATTTCATAGAGAACAGGTAGTGTGAGGGAGTTGTAGAAGAGAGATCAAACCTTATTTCATAGAGAACAGGTAGTGTGAGGGAGTTGTAGAGGAGAGATCAAACCTTATTTCATAGAGAACAGGTAGTGTGAGGGAGTTGTAGAAGAGAGATCAACCCTTATTTCACAGAGAACAGGTAGTGTGAGGGAGTTGTAGAAGAGAGATCAAACCTTATTTCATAGAGAACAGGTAGTGTGAGGGAGTTGTAGAAGAGAGATCAAACCTTATTTCATAGAGAACAGGTAGTGTGAGGGAGTTGTAGAAGAGAGATCAAACCTTATTTCATAGAGAACAGGTAGTGTGAGGGAGTTGTAGAAGAGAGATCAACCCTTATTTCATAGAGAACAGGTAGTGTGAGAGAGTTGTAGAAGAAAGATCAAACCTTATTTCATAGAGAACAGGTAGTGTGAGGGAGTTGTAGAAGAGAGATCAACCCTTATTTCATAGAGAACAGGTAGTGTGAGAGAGTTGTAGAAGAGAGATCAAACCTTATTTCAGAGAGAACAGGTAGTGTGAGGGAGTTGTAGAGGAGAGATCAACCCTTATTTCATAGAGAACAGGTAGTGTGAGAGAGTTGTAGAGGAGAGATCATCCTTATTTCATTGAGAACAGGTAGTGTGAGGGAGTTGTAGAAGAGAGATCCATCCTTATTTCACAGAGAACAGGTAGTGTGAGAGAGTTGTAGAGGAGAGATCCATCCTTATTTCATAGAGAACAGGTAGTGTGAGGGAGTTGTAGAAGAGAGATCAACCCTTATTTCAGAGAACAGGTAGTGTGAGGGAGTTGTAGAAGAGAGATCAACCCTTATTTCATAGAGAACAGGTAGTGTGAGAGAGTTGTAGAAGAAAGATCAAACCTTATTTCATAGAGAACAGGTAGTGTGAGAGAGTTGTAGAAGAAAGATCAAACCTTATTTCATAGAGAACAGGTAGTGTGAGAGAGTTGTAGAAGAAAGATCAAACCTTATTTCATAGAGAACAGGTAGTGTGAGAGAGTTGTAGAAGAGAGATCAAACCTTATTTCAGAGAACAGGTAGTGTGAGAGAGAGTTGTAGAAGAGAGATCAATCCTTATTTCATAGAGAACAGGTAGTGTGAGGGAGTTGTAGAAGAGAGATCAAACCTTATTTCATAGAGAACAGGTAGTGTGAGAGAGTTGTAGAAGAGAGATCAAACCTTATTTAACAGAGAACAGGTAGTGTGAGAGAGTTGTAGAGGAGAGATCAAACCTTATTTCACAGAGAACAGGTAGTGTGAGAGAGTTGTAGAGGAGAGATCAAACCTTATTTAACAGAGAGCTGTAACAGGTAGTGATGAGAATGAGTTGTAGAGGAAAGATCCATCCTTAATATTACAGTAAAATGATGAGAACAGGTAGTAAAATGATGTCAGAATGAGTTGTAGACAGAAAATTATGTCAAATGAGCTTATTTAATAGAGAACAGGTAGTGTGAGAATGAGTTGTAGATTACAGAATCAAGAGCTTATTTAATAGAGAACAGGTAGTGTGAGCTGTAGAGGAGAACTCAAGCCTTATTTAATAGAGAACAGGTAGTGTCAGAGAGTTGTAGAGGAGAACTCAAGCCTTATTTAACAGAGAACAGGTAGTGTGAGTAAAATGATTTCATAGAGAACAGCTGTAGTATTACAGTAAAATGATGTAAGAATGAGCTCTATTATTACAGTAAAATTATGTCAGAATGAGTTCTATTATTACAGTAAAATTATGTTGTATTCAGCATTTCACTGTAAGGTCAACTGCACCTGTTGTATTCAGCATTTCACTGTAAGGTCTACTACACCTGTTGTATTCAGCATTTCACTGTAAGGTCTACTACACCTGTTGTATTCAGCATTTCACTGTTAAGGTCTACTACACCTGTTGTATTCAGCATTTCACTGTAAGGTCTACTACACCTGTTGTATTCAGCATTTCACTGTAAGGTCTACTACACCTGTTGTATTCAGCATTTCACTGTAAGGTCTACTACACCTGTTGTATTCAGCATTTCACTGTAAGGTCTACTACACCTGTTGTAGTCAGCATTTCACTGTAAGGTCAACTACACCTGTTGTATTCAGCATTTCACTGTAAGGTCTACTCCACCTGTTGTATTCAGCATTTCACTGTAAGGTTTACTACACCTGTTGTATTCAGCATTTCACTGTAAGGTCTACTACACCTGTTGTATTCAGCATTTCACTGTAAGGTCTACTACACCTGTTGTATTCAGCATTTCACTGTAAGGTCTACCTACACCTGTTGTATTCAGCATTTCACTGTGAGGTCTACTACACCTGTTGTATTCAGCATTTCACTGTGAGGTCTACCTACACCTGTTGTATTCAGCATTTCACTGTGAGGTCTACTACACCTGTTGTAGTCAGCATTTCACTGTGAGGTCTACTCCACCTGTTGTATTCAGCATTTCACTGTAAGGTCTACTACACCTGTTGTATTCAGCATTTCACTGTGAGGTCTACCTACACCTGTTGTATTCAGCATTTCACTGTAAGGTCTACTACACCTGTTGTATTCAGCATTTCACTGTGAGGTCTACTACACCTGTTGTATTCAGCATTTCACTGTGAGGTCTACTACACCTGTTGTATTCAGCATTTCACTGTAAGGTCTACTACACCTGTTCTATTCGGCATTACACTTTAAGGTCATCTACACCTGTTGTATTCAGCATTACACTGTAAGGTCATCTACACCTGTTGTATTCAGCATTTCACTGTGAGGTCTACTACACCTGTTGTATTCAGCATTTCACTGTGAGGTCTACTACACCTGTTGTATTCAGCATTTCACTGTAAGGTCTACTACACCTGTTGTATTCAGCATTTCACTGTAAGGTCTACTACACCTGTTGTATTCAGCATTTCACTGTGAGGTCTACTACACCTGTTGTATTCAGCATTTCACTGTAAGGTCTACCTACACCTGTTGTATTCAGCATTTCACTGTAAGGTCTACTACACCTGTTGTATTCAGCATTTCACTGTGAGGTCTACTACACCTGTTGTATTCAGCATTTCACTGTAAGGTCTACTACACCTGTTGTATTCAGCATTTCACTGTAAGGTCTACTACACCTGTTGTATTCAGCATTTCACTGTAAGGTCTACTACACCTGTTGTATTCAGCATTTCACTGTGAGGTCTACTACACCTGTTGTATTCAGCATTTCACTGTAAGGTCTACTACACCTGTTGTATTCAGCATTTCACTATAAGGTCTACTACACCTGTTGTATTCAGCATTTCACTGTAAGGTCTACTACACCTGTTGTATTCAGCATTTCACTGTAAGGTCTACTACACCTGTTGTATTCAGCATTTCACTGTAAGGTCTACTCCACCTGTTGTATTCAGCATTTCACTGTAAGGTCTACTCCACCTGTTGTATTCAGCATTTCACTGTAAGGTCTACTACACCTGTTGTATCCGGGTCATGTGACCCTAATGCAATCTGATTGGCTAAAGCATTTGTTTGTTTGTTTGTTGTTGTTGTTTTTTGTTATTTGTTTTGAATGTTTTACTGTGCAGGAGGTCCACAGTAGCACGGCGGTATAGTAATTATATCAGCCAATAGAGCAGTAGATGGGATCCACAGGGGATCCTGGTCCAACACATGCCCAGAGTGGGCATCGGACAGTGGGTATGGAGAGGGCACAGCTGGCCTTGGCGATGCTTGGTGCCCAACACATCACTGTGCAATACCCTCGGGGCTTTGGGTCACATCCAGACTGGACCAGAGTTATGACCAGAGCTGCCACACTATGTCCTATATAGTGCACTACTTTTGACCAGGGCCCATAGGGTGGTGGACTATGTAGGGAATAGTGTGTCATTTAGGATGCAGACCCATACTGTAGCTGGCACAACTGGCACAATGGAGAATCACCCACCCAACCAAACAACAGAGGGCATGGAGGCTCTATATACTCTATCAGATTATAGAAGTCTCTTTCTTTCTTTCTTTCTCTCTCTCTCTCTCTCTCTCTCTCTCTCTCTCTCTCTCTCTCTCTCTCTCTCTCTCTCTCTCTCTCTCTCTCTCTCTCTACTCCTCTCTCTCTCTCTCTCTCTTCTCTCTCTCTCCTCTCTCTCTCCCTCTCTCTGTTCCACTCTCTCCCCTCTCTCTCCCCCTCTCTCTCTCTCTCTCTATTTCCACCCCTACCCCCCTCTCTCTCTCTCCTCTCTCTCTCTCTCTCTATCTCTCCCCTACCCCCCCTCTCTCCCTTTCCCCCCCCTGTCTCTCCCTCTCAGCTCCATTTCCACCCCTACCCTCTCTCTCTCTCCCCCTCTCTCTATTTCCACCCCTACCCCCTCTCTCTCTCTCTCTCTCTCACCTCTCCTATTCTATTTCCACCCCTACCCCCCCTCTCTCCCCCTCTCTCTCCCTCTCTCCATTTCTACCCCTACCCCATCTCTCTCTCCCTCTCTCTCTCTTTCCACCCCCTACCCCCCTTTCTACCCCTACCCCCTCTCTCTCCCTCTCTCTCTCTCCCTTTCTACCCCTACCCCTACCCACTTTCCACCCCTACCCCCCCTCTCTCTCCCTCTCTCTCTCTCTTTCCACCCTACCTCCCTCCCTCTCTCTCTCCCTCTCCCTCTCTCTCTCTCTCTCCCTTTCTACCCCTACCCCCCATTCTCTCTCTGCAGATAAAACTCACTCTTCTCTCTCTCTTCCCAGGACCCAGCTGTGTGTCCCACACCCCCACGGTGGAGGCCTGGTTCTGGGCCTGGGCCTTTGCCATGTGCCCTGGCTGTGGGTCTTTTCATCTCCCAGGCAGGATGTTGACTGTGGGAAAGGAGGCCCTCCTCCTCCTCCTCCTCCTCCGGCCTCCTCTGCGTCTCCTGACTCAAACGCATGACAGCTCCACTTTTGATCTATTTCCCTTCTGTTCTCTGTCCTCACTTCCAGAAGCCTGCTCTCTCTCTCCTGTTGTGTCACGCTGTCTAAACTTTGCCATATGACCCCCGCCCCCCCACTGTAGTCTTTTCCAAGGCACTTAAATACAGATTTCCTTTTATTCTCCAGTGGCTATTAATTTAAAAAATGAGAAATCATAGCTAGATCTCTTTCCTTAGAAGCTTCGATGACAAAAAAATAAAAAAGAGAGAGACAGCAAAAAAAGAAAAACAGAGTAATTAGATGGTGAGTCTATGTGTGGTCTTTCTATAATCCCAGAGACATCACACATCACAGCTGATCCGCGGCATTCATCACCAGGCATGTCGGGACCTTTCATTGTTCCACCCCTAAGGTTATCTCCTTCCTCACACTGCTCAGCTGCTGCCTACACATTTTACTGGGCTTTCTCACCAGAACAGATATGTTGTGCACAGGGAGGGGACTGCAAACACAGTGAGGGTTATCACTCTGCCCCTGTGTAACCCACTCTAGACAGCTAGAAGGACTCTGCCCCTGTATAACCCACTCTAGACAGCTAGAAGGACTCTGCCCCTGTATAACCCACCCTAGACAGCTAGAAGGACTCTGCCCCTGTATAACCCACTCTAGACAGCTAGAAGGACTCTGCCCCTGTATAACCCACTCTAGACAGCTAGAAGGACTCTGCCCCTGTGTAACCCACTCTAGACAGCTAGAAGGACTCTGCCCCTGTGTAACCCACTCTAGACAGCTAGAAGGACTCTACCCCTGTATAACCCACTCTAGGCAGCTAGAAGGACTCTGCCCTGTATAACCCACTCTAGACAGCTAGAAGGACTCTGCCCCTGTGTAACCCACTCTAGACAGCTAGAAGGACTCTGCCCTGTATAACCCACTCTAGGCAGCTAGAAGGACTCTGCCCCTGTATAACCCACTCTAGACAGCTAGAAGGACTCTGCCCTGTATAACCCACTCTAGACAGCTAGAAGGACTCTGCCCCTGTGTAACCCACTCTAGACAGCTAGAAGGACTCTGCCCCTGTATAACCCACTCTAGACAGCTAGAAGGACTCTGCCCTGTATAACCCACTCTAGACAGCTAGAAGGACTCTGCCCCTGTGTAACCCACTCTAGACAGCTAGAAGGACTCTGCCCCTGTATAACCCACTCTAGACAGCTAGAAGGACTCTGCCCCTGTATAACCCACTCTAGGCAGCTAGAAGGACTCTACCCTGTATAACCCACTCTAGACAGCTAGAAGGACTCTGCCCCTGTGTAACCCACTCTAGACAGCTAGAAGGACTCTGCCCTGTATAACCCACTCTAGACAGCTAGAAGGACTCTGCCCCTGTATAACCCACTCTAGACAGCTAGAAGGACTCTGCCCCTGTGTAACCCACTCTAGACAGCTAGAAGGACTCTGCCCTGTATAACCCACTCTAGACAGCTAGAAGGACTCTGCCCCTGTATAACCCACTCTAGACAGCTAGAAGGACTCTGCCCCTGTATAACCCACTCTAGACAGCTAGAAGGACTCTGCCCCTGTATAACCCACTCTAGACAGCTAGAAGGACTCTGCCCCTGTATAACCCACTCTAGACAGCTAGAAGGACTCTGCCCTGTATAACCCACTCTAGACAGCTAGAAGGACTCTGCCCTGTATAACCCACTCTAGACAGCTAGAAGGACTCTGCCCCTGTATAACCCACTCTAGACAGCTAGAAGGACTCTGCCCTGTATAACCCACTCTAGACAGCTAGAAGGACTCTGCCCTGTATAACCCACTCTAGACAGCTAGAAGGACTCTGCCCCTGTATAACCCACTCTAGACAGCTAGAAGGACTCTGCCCCTGTATAACCCACTCTAGACAGCTAGAAGGACTCTGCCCTGTATAACCCACTCTAGACAGCTAGAAGGACTCTGCCCCTGTATAACCCACTCTAGACAGCTAGAAGGACTCTGCCCCTGTATAACCCACTCTAGACAGCTAGAAGGACTCTGCCCTGTATAACCCACTCTAGACAGCTAGAAGGACTCTGCCCCTGTATAACCCACTCTAGACAGCTAGAAGGACTCTGCCCCTGTATAACCCACTCTAGACAGCTAGAAGGACTCTGCCCTGTATAACCCACTCTAGACAGCTAGAAGGACTCTGCCCTGTATAACCCACTCTAGACAGCTAGAAGGACTCTGCCCCTGTATAACCCACTCTAGGCAGCTAGAAGGACTCTGCCCCTGTATAACCCACTCTAGACAGCTAGAAGGACTCTGCCCCTGTATAACCCACTCTAGACAGCTAGAAGGACTCTGCCCCTGTATAACCCACTCTAGACAGCTAGAAGGACTCTGCCCCTGTATAACCCACTCTAGACAGCTAGAAGGACTCTACCCCTGTATAACCCACTCTAGACAGCTAGAAGGACTCTGCCCCTGTATAACCCACTCTAGACAGCTAGAAGGACTCTGCCCTGTATAACCCACTCTAGACAGCTAGAAGGACTATGCCCTGTATAACCCACTCTAGGCAGCTAGAAGGACTCTGCCCCTGTATAACCCACTCTAGACAGCTAGAAGGACTCTGCCCTGTATAACCCACTCTAGACAGCTAGAAGGACTATGCCCTGTATAACCCACTCTAGGCAGCTAGAAGGACTCTACCCCTGTATAACCCACTCTAGGCAGCTAGAAGGACTCTGCCCCTGTATAACCCACTCTAGACAGCTAGAAGGACTCTGCCCCTGTATAACCCACTCTAGACAGCTAGAAGGACTCTGCCCTGTATAACCCACTCTAGACAGCTAGAAGGACTCTGCCCTGTATAACCCACTCTAGACAGCTAGAAGGACTCTGCCCTGTATAACCCACTCTAGACAGCTAGAAGGACTCCGCCCCTGTATAACCCACTCTAGACAGCTAGAAGGACTCTACCCCTGTATAACCCACTCTAGACAGCTAGAAGGACTCTGCCCCTGTATAACCCACTCTAGACAGCTAGAAGGACTCTGCCCTGTATAACCCACTCTAGACAGCTAGAAGGACTCTGCCCCTGTATAACCCACTCTAGACAGCTAGAAGGACTCTGCCCCTGTATAACCCACTCTAGACAGCTAGAAGGACTCTGCCCCTGTATAACCCACTCTAGACAGCTAGAAGGACTCTGCCCCTGTATAACCCACTCTAGACAGCTAGAAGGACTCTGCCCCTGTATAACCCACTCTAGACAGCTAGAAGGACTCTGCCCCTGTATAACCCACTCTAGACAGCTAGAAGGACTCTGCCCTGTATAACCCACTCTAGACAGCTAGAAGGACTCTGCCCCTGTATAACCCACTCTAGACAGCTAGAAGGACTCTGCCCCTGTATAACCCACTCTAGACAGCTAGAAGGACTCTGCCCCTGTATAACCCACTCTAGACAGCTAGAAGGACTCTGCCCCTGTATAACCCACTCTAGACAGCTAGAAGGACTCTGCCCCTGTATAACCCACTCTAGACAGCTAGAAGGACTCTGCCCCTGTATAACCCACTCTAGACAGCTAGAAGGACTCTGCCCCTGTATAACCCACTCTAGACAGCTAGAAGGACTCTGCCCCTGTATAACCCACTCTAGACAGCTAGAAGGACTCTGCCCTGTATAACCCACTCTAGACAGCTAGAAGGACTCTGCCCTGTATAACCCACTCTAGACAGCTAGAAGGACTCTGCCCCTGTATAACCCACTCTAGGCAGCTAGAAGGACTATGCCCTGTATAACCCACTCTAGACAGCTAGAAGGACTCTACCCCTGTATAACCCACTCTAGACAGCGAGAAGGACTCTACCCCTGTATAACCCACTCTAGACAGCTAGAAGGTCTCTGCCCCTGTATAACCCACTCTAGACAGCTAGAAGGACTCTGCCCCTGTATAACCCACTCTAGACAGCTAGAAGGACTCTGCCCTGTATAACCCACTCTAGACAGCTAGAAGGACTCTGCCCCTGTATAACCCACTCTAGACAGCTAGAAGGTCTCTGCCCCTGTATAACCCACTCTAGACAGCTAGAAGGACTCTGCCCCTGTATAACCCACTCTAGACAGCTAGAAGGACTCTACCCCTGTATAACCCACTCTAGACAGCTAGAAGGACTCTGCCCCTGTATAACCCACTCTAGACAGCTGGAAGGTCTCTGCCCCTGTATAACCCACTCTAGACAGCTAGAAGGACTCTGCCCCTGTATAACCCACTCTAGACAGCTAGAAGGTCTCTGCACTGTATAACCCACTCTAGACAGCTAGAAGGTCTCTGCCCCTGTATAACCCACTCTAGATAGCTAGAAGGACTCTGCCCCTGTATAACCCACTCTAGACAGCTAGAAGGTCTCTGCCCCTGTATAACCCACTCTAGACAGCTAGAAGGTCTCTGCCCCTGTATAACCCACTCTAGACAGCTAGAAGGTCTCTGCCCCTGTATAACCCACTCCCCTGTATCACCCACTCTAGACAGCTAGAAGGACTCTGCCCCTGTATAACCCACTCTAGACAGCTAGAAGGACTCTGCCCCTGTATAACCCACTCTAGACAGCTAGAAGGTCTCTGCCCCTGTATAACCCACTCTAGACAGCTAGAAGGACTCTGCCCCTGTATAACCCACTCTAGACAGCTAGAAGGACTCTGCCCCTGTATAACCCACTCTAGACAGCTAGAAGGACTCTGCCCTGTATAACCCACTCTAGACAGCTAGAAGGACTCTGCCCCTGTATAACCCACTCTAGACAGCTAGAAGGACTCTGCCCCTGTATAACCCACTCTAGACAGCTAGAAGGACTCTGCCCCTGTATAACCCACTCTAGACAGCTAGAAGGACTCTGCCCCTGTATAACCCACTCTAGACAGCTAGAAGGACTCTGCCCCTGTATAACCCACTCTAGACAGCTAGAAGGACTCTGCCCCTGTATAACCCACTCTAGGCAGCTAGAAGGACTATGCCCTGTATAACCCACTCTAGACAGCTAGAAGGACTCTACCCCTGTATAACCCACTCTAGACAGCTAGAAGGACTCTGCCCCTGTATAACCCACTCTAGGCAGCTAGAAGGACTATGCCCTGTATAACCCACTCTAGACAGCTAGAAGGACTCTACCCCTGTATAACCCACTCTAGACAGCGAGAAGGACTCTACCCTGTATAACCCACTCTAGACAGCTAGAAGGTCTCTGCCCCTGTATAACCCACTCTAGACAGCTAGAAGGACTCTGCCCCTGTATAACCCACTCTAGACAGCTAGAAGGACTCTGCCCCTGTATAACCCACTCTAGACAGCTAGAAGGACTCTGCCCCTGTATAACCCACTCTAGACAGCTAGAAGGTCTCTGCCCCTGTATAACCCACTCTAGACAGCTAGAAGGACTCTGCCCCTGTATAACCCACTCTAGACAGCTAGAAGGACTCTACCCCTGTATAACCCACTCTAGACAGCTAGAAGGACTCTGCCCCTGTATAACCCACTCTAGACAGCTGGAAGGTCTCTGCCCCTGTATAACCCACTCTAGACAGCTAGAAGGACTCTGCCCCTGTATAACCCACTCTAGACAGCTAGAAGGTCTCTGCCCTGTATAACCCACTCTAGACAGCTAGAAGGTCTCTGCCCCTGTATAACCCACTCTAGATAGCTAGAAGGACTCTGCCCCTGTATAACCCACTCTAGACAGCTAAGGTCTCTGCCCCTGTATAACCCACTCTAGACAGCTAGAAGGTCTCTGCCCCTGTATAACCCACTCTAGACAGCTAGAAGGTCTCTGCCCCTGTATAACCCACCTAGACAGCTAGAAGGACTCTGCCCTGTATAACCCACTCTAGACAGCTAGAAGGACTCTGCCCCTGTATAACCCACTCTAGACAGCTAGAAGGACTCTGCCCCTGTATAACCCACTCTAGACAGCTAGAAGGACTCTGCCCCTGTATAACCCAGAAGGACTCTGCCCTGTATAACCCACTCTAGACAGCTAGAAGGACTCTGCCCTGTATAACCCACTCTAGACAGCTAGAAGGACTCTGCCCCTGTATAACCCACTCTAGACAGCTAGAAGGACTCTGCCCTGTATAACCCACTCTAGACAGCTAGAAGGACTCTGCCCCTGTATAACCCACTCTAGACAGCTAGAAGGACTCTGCCCCTGTATAACCCACTCTAGACAGCTAGAAGGACTCTGCCCTGTATAACCCACTCTAGACAGCTAGAAGGACTCTGCCCCTGTATAACCCACTCTAGACAGCTAGAAGGACTCTGCCCCTGTATAACCCACTCTAGACAGCTAGAAGGACTCTGCCCCTGTATAACCCACTCTAGACAGCTAGAAGGACTCTGCCCCTGTATAACCCACTCTAGACAGCTAGAAGGACTCTGCCCCTGTATAACCCACTCTAGACAGCTAGAAGGACTCTGCCCCTGTATAACCCACTCTAGACAGCTAGAAGGACTCTGCCCCTGTATAACCCACTCTAGACAGCTAGAAGGACTCTGCCCCTGTATAACCCACTCTAGACAGCTAGAAGGACTCTGCCCCTGTATAACCCACTCTAGACAGCTAGAAGGACTCTGCCCCTGTATAACCCACTCTAGACAGCTAGAAGGACTCTGCCCCTGTATAACCCACTCTAGACAGCTAGAAGGACTCTGCCCCTGTATAACCCACTCTAGACAGCTAGAAGGACTCTGCCCCTGTATAACCCACTCTAGACAGCTAGAAGGACTCTGCCCCTGTATAACCCACTCTAGACAGCTAGAAGGACTCTGCCCCTGTATAACCCACTCTAGACAGCTAGAAGGACTCTGCCCCTGTATAACCCACTCTAGACAGCTAGAAGGACTCTGCCCCTGTATAACCCACTCTAGACAGCTAGAAGGACTCTGCCCTGTATAACCCACTCTAGACAGCTAGAAGGACTCTGCCCCTGTATAACCCACTCTAGACAGCTAGAAGGACTCTGCCCCTGTATAACCCACTCTAGACAGCTAGAAGGACTCTGCCCCTGTATAACCCACTCTAGACAGCTAGAAGGACTCTGCCCCTGTATAACCCACTCTAGACAGCTAGAAGGACTCTGCCCCTGTATAACCCACTCTAGACAGCTAGAAGGACTCTGCCCCTGTATAACCCACTCTAGACAGCTAGAAGGTCTCTGCCCCTGTATAACCCACTCTAGACAGCTAGAAGGACTCTGCCCCTGTATAACCCACTCTAGACAGCTAGAAGGACTCTGCCCCTGTATAACCCACTCTAGACAGCTAGAAGGACTCTGCCCCTGTATAACCCACTCTAGACAGCTAGAAGGACTCTGCCCCTGTATAACCCACTCTAGACAGCTAGAAGGACTCTGCCCCTGTATAACCCACTCTAGACAGCTAGAAGGTCTCTGCCCCTGTATAACCCACTCCCCTGTATAACCCACTCTACACAGCTAGAAGGTCTCTGCCCCTGTATAACCCACTCTAGACAGCTAGAAGGACTCTGCCCCTGTATAACCCACTCTAGACAGCTAGAAGGACTCTGCCCCTGTATAACCCACTCTAGACAGCTAGAAGGACTCTGCCCCTGTATAACCCACTCTAGACAGCTAGAAGGACTCTGCCCCTGTATAACCCACTCTAGACAGCTAGAAGGACTCTGCCCCCCCTGTATAACCCACTCTAGACAGCTAGAAGGACTCTGCCCCTGTATAACCCAGACAGCTCTAGACAGCTAGAAGGACTCTGCCCCTGTATAACCCACTCTAGACAGCTAGAAGGACTCTGCCCCTGTATAACCCACTCTAGACAGCTAGAAGGACTCTGCCCCTGTATAACCCACTCTAGACAGCTAGAAGGTAGAAGGACTCTGCCCCTGTATAACCCACTCTAGACAGCTAGAAGGACTCTGCCCCTGTATAACCCACTCTAGACAGCTAGAAGGACTCTGCCCCTGTATAACCCACTCTAGAAGCTAGAAGGACTCTGCCCCTGTATAACCCACTCTAGACAGCTAGAAGGACTCTGCCCCTGTATAACCCACTCTAGACAGCTAGAAGGACTCTGCCCTGTATAACCCACTCTAGACAGCTAGAAGGACTCTGCCCCTGTATAACCCACTCTAGACAGCTAGAAGGACTCTGCCCCTGTATAACCCACTCTAGACAGCTAGAAGGACTCTGCCCCTGTATAACCCACTCTAGACAGCTAGAAGGACTCTGCCCCTGTATAACCCACTCTAGACAGCTAGAAGGACTCTGCCCCTGTATAACCCACTCTAGACAGCTAGAAGGACTCTGCCCCTGTATAACCCACTCTAGACAGCTAGAAGGACTCTGCCCTGTATAACCCACTCTAGACAGCTAGAAGGACTCTGCCCCAGCTGTATAACCCACTCTAGACAGCTAGAAGGACTCTGCCCCTGTATAACCCACTCTAGACAGCTAGAAGGACTCTGCCCCTGTATAACCCACTCTAGACAGCTAGAAGGACTCTGCCCCTGTATAACCCACTCTAGACAGCTAGAAGGACTCTGCCCCTGTATAACCCACTCTAGACAGCTAGAAGGACTCTGCCCCTGTATAACCCACTCTAGACAGCTAGAAGGACTCTGCCCCTGTATAACCCACTCTAGACAGCTAGAAGGACTCTGCCCCTGTATAACCCACTCTAGACAGCTAGAAGGACTCTGCCCCTGTATAACCCACTCTAGACAGCTAGAAGGACTCTGCCCCTGTATAACCCACTCTAGACAGCTAGAAGGACTCTGCCCCTGTATAACCCACTCTAGACAGCTAGAAGGACTCTGCCCCTGTATAACCCACTCTAGACAGCTAGAAGGACTCTGTTATTGTATAACCCACTCTAGACAGCTAGAAGGACTCTGCCCCTGTATAACCCACTCTAGACAGCTAGAAGGTTTCTCTGGATAACCCACTCTAGACCTAGAAGGACTCTGCCCTGTATAACCCACTCTAGACAGCTAGAAGGACTCTGCCCCTGTATAACCCACTCTAGACAGCTAGAAGGACTCTGCCCCTGTATAACCCACTCTAGACAGCTATGAAGGACTCTGCCCCAGGATGTATAACCCACTCTAGACAGCTAGAAGGACTCTGCCCCTGTATAACCCACTCTAGACAGCTAGAAGTTATCTGCCCCAGGATGTTGTTATGGATGGTTTCTCTAGACAGGGATGAAGGACTCTGCCCCTGTATAACCCACTCTAGACAGCTAGAAGGACTCTGCCCCTGTATAACCCACTCTAGACAGCTAGAATTGGTCTTGCCCCTGTATAACCCACTCTAGAGGGATGATAGTTATAACCCACTGTACAGCTAGGAGGACTCTGCCCCTGTATAACCCATGGTTTCTCTAGACAGCTATGAAGTTATCTGCCCCTGTATAACCCACTCTAGACAGCTAGAAGGACTCTGCCCCTGTATAACCCACTCTAGACAGCTAGAAGGACTCTGCCCCTGTATAACCCACTCTAGACAGCTGAAGGACTCTGCCCCTGTTATAATGGTTTCTCTAGACAGCTAGATAGTTACTCTGCCCCTGTATAACCCAGGACTCTGCCCTGTATAACCCACTCTAGACAGCTAGAAGGTACTCTGCCCCTGTATGGTTTCACTCTAGACAGCTAGAAGGATGTTGCCCCTGTATAACCCACTCTAGACAGCTAGAAGGACTCTGCCCCTGTATAACCCACTCTATGGTTTGTCTCTAGACAGCTAGATAGGACTCTGCCCCTGTATAACCCACTCTAGACAGCTAGAAGGACTCTGCCCCTGTATAACCCACTCTAGACAGCTGAAGGACTCTGCCCCTTGTATAACCCACTCTAGACAGCTAGAAGGACTCTGCCCCTGTATAACCCACTCTAGACAGCTAGGGATCTGCCCCTAGTTAACCCACTTGTCAGGATGTCTGCCCCTGTGGATGGTTTCTCTAGACAGCTAGAAGGACTCTGCCCCTGTATAACCCACTCTAGACAGCTAGAAGGACTCTGCCCCTTGTTATAACCCACTCTAGACAGCTAGTTAGGACTCTGCCCCTGTGGATGGTTTCTCTAGACAGCTAGAAGGACTCTGCCCCTGTATAACCCACTCTAGATATAGTGCCCCTGTATAACCCACTCTAGACAGCTAGAAGCCCTCTAGACAGCTGCCTGCCCCTGTATATGGACCCACTCTAGACAGCTAGAAGGACTCTGCCCCTGTATGGTTTCAGGAGGGAGACAGCTAGAAGGACTCTGCCCCTGGATGGTTTCTCTAGACAGCAATGAAGTTACTGCCCCTGTATAACCCACTCTAAGACAGCTAGAAGGACTCTGCCCCTGTATAACCCACTCTAGACAGCAAGAAGGACTGCCCCTGTGGATGGTTTCCACTCTAGACAGCAAGAAGCATGCCCCTGTATAACCCACTCAAGACAGCTAGAAGGACTCTGCCCCTGTATAACCCACTCTAGACAGCTAGAAGGACTCTGCCCCTGTATAACCCACTCTAGACAGCTAGAAGGACTCTGCCCCTGTATAACCCACTCTAGACAGCTAGAAGGACTCTGCCCCTGTATAACCCACTCTAGACAGCTAGAAGGACTCTGCCCTGTATACCCCACTCTAGACAGCTATGTCTGCATGCTACAGGATGTTGTTATGGATGGTTTCTCTAGGAGGGATGATAGTTATTGTACCAGGATGTTGTTATGGATGGTTTCTCTAGGAGGGATGATAGTTATTGTACCAGGATGTTGTTATGGATGGTTTCTCTAGGAGGGATGATAGTTATTGTACCAGGATGTTGTTATGGATGGTTTCTCTAGGAGGGATGATAGTTATTGTACCAGGATGTTGTTGTGGATGGTTTCTCTAGGAGGGATGATAGTTATTGGATGGTTTCTCTAGGAGGGATGATAGTTATTGGGATGTTGTTATGGATGGTTTCTCTAGGAGGGATGATAGTTATTGTACCAGGATGTTGTTGTGGATGGTTTCTCTAGGAGGGATGATAGTTATTGGATGTTGTTATGGATGGTTTCTCTAGGAGGGATGATAGTTATTGGGATGTTGTTATGGATGGTTTCTCTAGGAGGGATGATAGTTATTGTACCAGGATGTTGTTATGGATGTTGTTATGGATGGTTTCTCTAGGAGGGATGATGATTATTGGATGTTGTATCATATCAGATAGCTAGGTGGGACAACCTCATATCCCAGTCAGTACATTCATCTACAGATAGCTAGGTGGGACCACCTCATATCACAGTCAGTACATTCATCTACGGATAGCTAGGTGGGACAACCTCATATCACAGTCAGTACATTCATCTACAGATAGCTAGGTGGGACAACCTCATATCACAGTCAGTACAGCCCAGTCAAAACTGTTCGCTGCTCTGGCCCCCCAATGGTGGAACAAACCCCCTCACGACGCCAGGACAGCGGAGTCTATCACCACCTTCCGGAGACACCTGAAACCCCACCTCTTTAAGGAATACCTAGGATAGGATAAGTAATCCTTCTCACCCCCCTTTAAGATTTAGATCCACTATTGTAAAGTGACTGCTCTACTGGATGTCATAAGGTGAATGCACCAATTTGTATGTCGCTCTGGATAAGAGCGTCTGCTAAATGACTTAAATGTAAATGTAAATGTACATTCATCTACAGATAGCTAGGTGGGACAACCTCATATCACAGTCAGTACATTCATCTACAGATAGCTAGGTGGGACAACCTCATATCACAGTCATAGTCAGTACATTCATCTACAGATAGCTAGGTGGGACAACCTCATATCACAGTCAGTACATTAATCTACAGATAGCTAGGTGGGACAACCTCATATCACAGTCAGTACATTCATCTACAGATAGCTAGGTGGGACAACCTCATATCACAGTCAGTACATTCATCTACAGATAGCTAGGTGGGACAACCTCATATCACAGTCAGTACATTCATCTACAGATAGCTAGGTGGGACAACCTCATATCACAGTCAGTACATTCATCTACAGATAGCTAGGTGGGACAACCTCATATCACAGTCAGTACATTCATCTACAGATAGCTAGGTGGGACAACCTCATATCACAGTCAGTACATTCATCTACAGATAGCTAGGTGGGACAACCTCATATCACAGTCAGTACATTCATCTACAGATAGCTAGGTGGGACAACCTCATATCACAGTCAGTACATTCATCTACAGATAGCTAGGTGGGACAACCTCATATCACAGTCAGTACATTCATCTACAGATAGCTAGGTGGGACAACCTCATATCACAGTCAGTACATTCATCTACAGATAGCTAGGTGGGACAACCTCATATCACAGTCAATGTAAATGTACATTCATCTACAGATAGCTAGGTGGGACAACCTCATATCACAGTCAGTACATTCATCTACAGATAGCTAGGTGGGACAACCTCATATCACAGTCAGTACATTCATCTACAGATAGCTAGGTGGGACAACCTCATATCACAGTCAGTACATTCATCTACAGATAGC
>NW_026290948.1:82500-97500 GCF_023373465.1 Oncorhynchus keta | reverse complement strand
ATACTGCCTGTCTGAAACACAGTGAAGAGAGGGGACATACTGCCTGTCTGAAACACAGTGAAGAGAGGGACATACTGCCTGTCTGAAACACAGTGAAGAGAGGGACATACTGCCTGTCTGAAACACAGTGAAGAGAGGGGACATACTGCCTGTCTGAAACACAGTGAAGAGAGGGGACATACTTCCTGTCTGAAAGGGAAATAAAGGGACGGGACAAACAGGACGGAAGACGAAAAGCAAGTCAAATCTTCTGACTCTCAGTCGCAGTGCCAGAGAAACACTCACGCTGAAGACCAGAGGAATTTCCTGAGAGTTCCTCGCATTCTCATTCTCATTCTATCACCAATCATGATCATTATTGTCCTGTTGTTTTGTTCCCTGTCCTGTGTTGACCAGATCCTCCTCCTCCCGGGACCCAACAGCGTAGAGAGCGTTTGGGCGGGAGGGAGATCCTTTCGGGAAGAGAGAGACATCAGCCGAGTTCCATGCCATGTGAGGAGGGAAGATACATGCATCTTTGGGAAGCAGGGGGTGTGTCTGGAGGAGTGGTCACGTGACTACACAGACAGCGAATCAGACGCACGGATTTCAGGTTCAATGGAAGGTTTACTGGGTCAGCAGAGTAAGGATAGAGAGAGAGTATAGCGGGAGAGAGAGAGAGAGCACAGAGGGAGAAAGAGAGAGCATAGAGGGAGAGAGAGAGAGAGAGAGAGAGAGAGAGAGAGAGAGAGAGAGAGAGAGAGAGAGAGAGAGAGCATAGAGGGAGAGAGAGAGAAAGAGAGAGCATAGAGGGAGAGAGAGAGAGCACAGAGGGAGAGAGAGCATATCGGGAGAAAGAGAGAGAGAGAGCACAGAGGGAGTGGGAGCAAAAGAGAGAGGAAAGGAGATATAAAGAGGGAGAGAGGTAGAGAGAGAATTAGAATGAACACTTGACAGTTTTTGTGTCTGGAAGTACCAGTCACTGCTCTGTTCTGCTCTGTTCTGCTGTGTCCTCTTCTCCTCCTCTCTTCTGCTCTGATCTCTTCTGCTCTGATCTCTTCTGCTCTGATCTCTTCTGCTCTGTTCTGTTCTGCTCTGTTCTGCTCTGATCTGCTCTGATCTCTTCTGCTCTGACCTCTTCTGCTCTGATCTCTTCTGTTCTGCTCTGTTCTGCTCTCTTCTGCTCTGATCTCTTCTGCTCTGATCTCTTCTGCTCTGATCCCTTCTGCTCTGTTCTGCTCTGTTCTGCTCTGTTCTGCTGTGTCCTCTTCTCCTGATCTCTTCTGCTCTGATCTCTTCTGCTCTGAACTCTTCTGCTCTGATCTCTTCTGCTCTGTTCTGTTCTGCTCTGTTCTGCTCTGATCTCTTCTGCTCTGATCTCTTCTGCTCTGATCTCTTCTGCTCTGTTCTGTTCTGCTCTGTTCTGCTCTGATCTCTTCTGCTCTGATCTCTTCTGCTCTGAACTCTTCTGCTCTGATCTCTTCTGCTCTGTTCTGTTCTGCTCTGTTCTGCTCTGATCTCTTCTGCTCTGAACTCTTCTGCTCTGATCTCTTCTGCTCTGTTCTGTTCTGCTCTGTTCTGCTCTGATCTCTTCTGCTCTGATCTCTTCTGCTCTGATCTCTTCTGCTCTGATCTCTTCTGTTCTGCTCTGTTCTGCTCTCTTCTGCTCTGATCTCTTCTGCTCTGATCTCTTCTGCTCTGATCCCTTCTGCTCTGTTCTGCTCTGTTCTGCTCTGATCTGTTCTGCTCTGTTCTGCTCTGATCTGTTCTGCTCTGTTCTGCTCTGTTCTGTTCTGTTCTGTTCTGCTCTGCTCTGTTCTGTTCTGTTCTGTTCTGCTCTGTTCTGTTCTGCTCTGTTCTGTTCTGCTCTGTTCTGCTCTGTTCTGCTCTGTTCTGTTCTGTTCTGCTCTGCTCTGTTCTGTTCTGTTCTGCTCTGTTCTGTTCTGCTCTGTTCTGCTCTGTTCTGTTCTGCTCTGTTCTATTCTGTTCTGCTCTGTTCTGTTCTGTTCTGCTCTGTTCTGCTCTGTTCTGCTCTGTTCTGCTCTCTTCTGCTCTGATCTCTTCTGCTCTGATCTCTTCTGCTCTGATCCCTTCTGCTCTGTTCTGCTCTGTTCTGCTCTGTTCTGCTGTGTCCTCTTCTCCTGATCTCTTCTGCTCTGATCTCTTCTGCTCTGAACTCTTCTGCTCTGATCTCTTCTGCTCTGTTCTGTTCTGCTCTGTTCTGCTCTGATCTCTTCTGCTCTGATCTCTTCTGCTCTGATCTCTTCTGCTCTGTTCTGTTCTGCTCTGTTCTGCTCTGTTCTGCTCTGTTCTGTTCTGCTCTGAACTCTTCTGCTCTGATCTCTTCTGCTCTGATCTGTTCTGCTCTGTTCTGCTCTGATCTCTTCTGCTCTGAACTCTTCTGCTCTGATCTCTTCTGCTCTGTTCTGTTCTGCTCTGTTCTGCTCTGATCTCTTCTGCTCTGATCTCTTCTGCTCTGATCTCTTCTGCTCTGATCTCTTCTGCTCTGTTCTGTTCTGCTCTGTTCTGCTCTCTTCTGCTCTGATCTCTTCTGCTCTGATCTCTTCTGCTCTGATCCCTTCTGCTCTGTTCTGCTCTGTTCTGCTCTGATCTGTTCTGCTCTGTTCTGCTCTGATCTGTTCTGCTCTGTTCTGCTCTGTTCTGTTCTGTTCTGTTCTGCTCTGCTCTGTTCTGTTCTGTTCTGTTCTGCTCTGTTCTGTTCTGCTCTGTTCTGTTCTGCTCTGTTCTGCTCTGTTCTGCTCTGTTCTGTTCTGTTCTGCTCTGCTCTGTTCTGTTCTGTTCTGTTCTGCTCTGTTCTGTTCTGCTCTGTTCTGTTCTGCTCTGTTCTGCTCTGTTCTGTTCTGCTCTGTTCTATTCTGTTCTGCTCTGTTCTGTTCTGTTCTGCTCTGTTCTGCTCTGTTCTGCTCTGTTCTGTTCTGTTCTGCTCTGCTCTGTTCTGCTCTGTTCTGTTCTGTTCTGTTCTGCTCTGTTCTGTTCTGCTCTGTTCTGTTCTGTTCTGCTCTGTTCTGTTCTGTTCTGTTCTGCTCTGTTCTGCTCTGTTCTGCTCTGTTCTGTTCTGCTCTGTTCTGTTCTATTCTGTTCTGTTCTGTTCTGTTCTGTTCTGCTCTGTTCTGTTCTGCTCTGTTCTGCTCTGTTCTGCTCTGTTCTGTTCTGTTCTGCTCTGTTCTGTTCTGTTCTGCTCTGTTCTGCTCTGTTCTGTTCTGTTCTATTCTGTTCTATTCTGTTCTGTTCTGCTCTGTTCTGCTCTGTTCTGTTCTGTTCTGTTCTGCTCTGTTCTGCTCTGTTCTGCTCTGTTATGTTCTGCTCTGTTCTAGTCTGTTCTGTTCTGCTCTGTTCTAGTCTGTTCTATTCTGTTCTGCTCTATTCTGTTCTGTTCTTTTCTGTTCTGTTCTGCTCTGTTCTGTTCTGTTCTGTTCTGTTCTGCTCTGTTCTGTTCTGCTCTGTTATGTTCTGCTCTGTTCTAGTCTGTTCTGTTCTGCTCTGTTCTAGTCTGTTCTATTCTGTTCTGCTCTATTCTGTTCTGTTCTGTTCTTTTCTGTTCTGTTCTGTTCTGTTCTTCTCTGTTCTGTTCTGTTCTGCTCTGTTCTGTTCTGTTCTGCTCTGTTCTAGTCTGTTCTATTCTGTTCTGTTCTGCTCTGTTCTGTTCTGCTCTGTTCTGTTCTTCTCTGTTCTGTTCTGCTCTGTTCTGTTCTGTTCTTCTCTGTTCTCTTCTGTTCTGTTCTGTTCTATTCTGTTCTGCTCTGCTCTTTTCTGTTCTATTCTGTTCTGCTCTGTTCTGCTCTGTTCTGCTCTAGTCTGTTCTGTTCTGCTCTATTCTGTTCTGTTCTGTTCTGTTCTGCTCTGTTCTAGTCTGTTCTGTTCTGCTCTGTTCTCTTCTGTTCTTCTCTGTTCTTCTCTGTTCTTCTCTTTTTTGCTAATCTCTTTTCTTTTCTGCTCTGTTCTATGTGCTCCAGACACACTGAATGTGAATTGTCTGGGAGATAGCAGCAGGAGAGCTGTGAGGGAGAGGCAGAGGGAGAGAGGCAGGGGGAGAGAGGCAGAAGGAGAGAGGCAGCAGGAGAGCTGTGAGGGAGAGGCAGAGGGAGAGAGGCAGAGGGAGAGAGGCAGGGGGAGAGAGGCAGAAGGAGAGAGGCAGAAGAAGAGAGGCAGAGGGAGAGAGGCAGAGGGAGAGAGGCAGAAGGGGAGAGGCAGAAGGAGAGAGGCAGAAGAAGAGAGGCAGAAGGAGAGAGGCAGAAGGAGAGAGGCAGAGGGAGAGAGGCAGAAGGAGAGAGGCAGAAGGAGAGAGGCAGAGGGAGAGAGGCAGAAGAAGAGAGGCAGAAGAAGAGAGGCAGAGGGAGAGAGGCAGAGGGAGAGAGGCAGGGGGAGAGAGGCAGAAGGAGAGAGGCAGAGGGAGAGAGGCAGAATGAGAGAGGCAGAAGGAGAGAGGCAGAAGGAGAGAGGCAGAGGGAGAGAGGCAGAAGGAGAGAGGCAGAAGGAGAGAGGCAGAGGGAGAGAGGCAGAGGGAGAGAGGCAGAAGGAGAGAGGCAGAAGGAGAGAGGCAGAAGGAGAGAGGCAGAGGGAGAGAGGCAGAAGGAGAGAGGTAGAGGGAGAGAGGCAGAAGGAGAGAGGCAGAAGGAGAGAGGCAGAAGGAGAGAGGCAGAAGGAGAGAGGTAGAGGGAGAGAGGCAGAAGGAGAGAGGCAGAAGGAGAGAGGCAGAGGGAGAGAGGCAGAGGGAGAGAGGCAGTAGAAGAGGCAGAGGGAGAGAGGCAGAAGGAGAGAGGCAGAGGGAGAGAGGGAGAGAGGCAGAAGGAGAGAGGCAGAGGGAGAGAGGCAGAAGGAGAGAGGCAGAGGGAGAGAGGCAGAGGGAGAGAGGCAGAGGGAGAGAGGCAGGGGAGAGAGGCAGAAGGAGAGAGGCAGAGGGAGAGAGGCAGAGGGAGAGAGGCAGAAGGAGAGAGGCAGAGGGAGAGAGGCAGAAGGAGAGAGGCAGAGGGAGAGAGGCAGAGGGAGAGAGGCAGAAGGAGAGAGGCAGAAGGAGAGAGGCAGAAGGAGAGAGGCAGAGGGAGAGAGGCAGAAGGAGAGAGGCAGAGGGAGAGAGGCAGAGGGAGAGAGGCAGAAGGAGAGAGGCAGAGGGAGAGAGGCAGAAGGAGAGAGGCAGAGGGAGAGAGGCAGAGGGAGAGAGGCAGAGGGAGAGAGGCAGAAGGAGAGAGGCAGAAGGAGAGAGGCAGAGGGAGAGAGGCAGAGGGAGAGAGGCAGAGGAGAGAGGCAGAAGGAGAGAGGCAGAGGGAGAGAGGCAGAGGGAGAGAGGCAGAGGGAGAGAGGCAGAGGGAGAGAGGCAGAAGGAGAGAGGCAGAAGAGAGAGGCAGAGGGAGAGAGGCAGAGGGAGAGAGGCAGAGGGAGAGAGGCAGAGGGAGAGAGGCAGAAGGAGAGAGGCAGAGGGAGAGAGGCAGAGGGAGAGAGGCAGAAGGAGAGAGGCAGAAGGAGAGAGGCAGAGGGAGAGAGGCAGAGGGAGAGAGGCAGAGGGAGAGAGGCAGAAGGAGAGAGGCAGAAGGAGAGAGGCAGAGGGAGAGAGGCAGAGGGAGAGAGGCAGAAGGAGAGAGGCAGAAGGAGAGAGGCAGAGGGAGAGAGGCAGAGGGAGAGAGGCAGAAGGAGAGAGGCAGAAGGAGAGAGGCAGAGGGAGAGAGGCAGAGGGAGAGAGGCAGAGGGAGAGAGGCAGAAGGAGAGAGGCAGAAGGAGAGAGGCAGAGGGAGAGAGGCAGAGGGAGAGAGGCAGAAGGAGAGAGGCAGAAGGAGAGAGGCAGAGGGAGAGAGGCAGAGGGAGAGAGGCAGAAGGAGAGAGGCAGAAGAAGAGAGAGGGAGAGAGGCAGAGGGAGAGAGGCAGAGGGAGAGAGGCAGAAGGAGAGAGGCAGAAGGAGAGAGGCAGAGGGAGAGAGGCAGATGGAGAGAGGCAGAAGGAGAGAGGCAGAGGGAGAGAGGCAGAGGGAGAGAGGCAGAGGGAGAGAGGCAGAGGGAGAGAGGCAGAGGAGGCAGAAGGAGAGAGGCAGAGGGAGAGAGGCAGAGGGAGAGAGGCAGAGGGAGAGAGGCAGAAGGAGAGAGGCAGAAGGAGAGAGGCAGAAGGAGAGAGGCAGAAGGAGAGAGGCAGAGGGAGAGAGGCAGAGGGAGAGAGGCAGAGGGAGAGAGGCAGAGGGAGAGAGGCAGAGGGAGAGAGGCAGAAGGAGAGAGGCAGAGGGAGAGAGGCAGAGGGAGAGGCAGAAGGAGAGAGGCAGAGGGAGAGAGGCAGAGGGAGAGAGGCAGAGGGAGAGAGGCAGAAGGAGAGAGGCAGAGGGAGAGAGGCAGAGGGAGAGGCAGAAGAAGAGAGGCAGAGGGAGAGAGGCAGAGGGAGAGAGGCAGAGAGAGAGAGGCAGAGGGAGAGAGGCAGAAGGAGAGAGGCAGAGGGAGAGAGGCAGAGGGAGAGAGGCAGAGGGAGAGAGGCAGAGGGAGAGGCAGGGGGAGAGGAGAGTTCCTTTCAAACTGTTGTGAGTGTAGTGTTTACTGTTCATTTTATATCGTTATTTCACTTGCTTTTGCAATGCAAACATATGTTTCCCATGCCAATAAAGCCCTTTGAATTAAATGTAATTGAGAGAGCGAGAAAGATAGTAGTTTACCCTATAAATCAAAATTGAATCAAATAATTTTTTATTGTTCACATACACATATTTAGCAGATGTTATTTTGGGTGTAGCGAAATGCTTGTGTTCTTCGCTCCAACAGTGCAGTAATATCTAACTAAATGCTTGTGTTTCTAGCTCCAACAGTGCAGTAATATCTAACTAAATGCTTGTGTTCTTCGCTCCAACAGTGCAGTAATATCTAACTAAATGCTTGTGTTCTAGCTCCAACAGTGCAGTAATATCTAACTAAATGCTTGTGTTTCTAGCTCCAACAGTGCAGTAATATCTAACTAAATGCTTGTGTTTCTAGCTCCAACAGTGCAGTAATATCTAACTAAATGCTTGTGTTCCTAGCTCCAACAGTGCAGTAATATCTAACTAAATGCTTGTGTTCCTAGCTCCAACAGTGCAGTAATATCTAACTAAATGCTTGTGTTCTAGCTCCAACAGTACAGTAATATCTAACTAAATGCTTGTGTTCCTAGCTCCAACAGTGCAGTAATATCTAACTAAATGCTTGTGTTCCTAGCTCCAACAGTGCAGTAATATCTAACTAAATGCTTGTGTTCCTAGCTCCAACAGTGCAGTAATATCTAACTAAATGCTTGTGTTTCTAGCTCCAACAGTACAGTAATATCTAACTAAATGCTTGTGTTCCTAGCTCCAACAGTGCAGTAATATCTAACTAAATGCTTGTGTTCCTAGCTCCAACAGTACAGTAATATCTAACTAAATGCTGGTGTTCCTAGCTCCAACAGTGCAGTAATATCTAACTAAATGCTTGTGTTCCTAGCTCCAACAGTGCAGTAATATCTAACTAAATGCTTGTGTTTCTAGCTCCAACAGTGCAGTAATATCTAACTAAATGCTTGTGTTTCTAGCTCCAACAGTGCAGTAGTATCTAACTAAATGCTTGTGTTTCTAGCTCCAACAGTGCAGTAATATCTAACTAAATGCTGGTGTTCCAGGCTCCAACAGTGCAGTAATATCTAACTAAATGCTGGTGTTCCAGGCTCCAACAGTACAGTAATATCTAACTAAATGCTTGTGTTTCTAGCTCCAACAGTGCAGTAATATCTAACTAAATGCTTGTGTTTCTAGCTCCAACAGTACAGTAATATCTAACTAAATGCTTGTGTTCCTAGCTCCAACAGTGCAGTAATATCTAACTAAATGCTTGTGTTCCTAGCTCCAACAGTGCAGTAATATCTAACTAAATGCTTGTGTTCCAGGCTCCAACAGTGCAGTAATATCTAACTAAATGCTGGTGTTCCTAGCTCCAACAGTGCAGTAATATCTAACTAAATGCTGGTGTTCCTAGCTCCAACAGTGCAGTAATATCTAACTAAATGCTTGTGTTTCTAGCTCCAACAGTACAGTAATATCTAACTAAATGCTTGTGTTCCTAGCTCCAACAGTGCAGTAATATCTAACTAAATGCGTGTGTTCCTAGCTCCAACAGTGGAGTAATATCTAACTAAATGCTGGTGTTCCAGGCTCCAACAGTGCAGTAATATCTAACTAAATGCTTGTGTTTCTAGCTCCAACAGTGCAGTAATATCTAACTAAATGCTTGTGTTTCTAGCTCCAACAGTACAGTAATATCTAACTAAATGCTTGTGTTTCTAGCTCCAACAGTGCAGTAATATCTAACTAAATGCTTGTGTTCCAGGCTCCAACAGTGCAGTAATATCTAACTAAATGCTTGTGTTCCTAGCTCCAACAGTACAGTAATATCTAACTAAATGCTTGTGTTCCAGGCTCCAACAGTACAGTAATATCTAACTAAATGCTTGTGTTCCTAGCTCCAACAGTACAGTAATATCTAACTAAATGCTGGTGTTCCAGGCTCCAACAGTGCAGTAATATCTAACTAAATGCTTGTGTTTCTAGCTCCAACAGTGCAGTAATATCTAACTAAATGCTTGTGTTTCTAGCTCCAACAGTGCAGTAGTATCTAACTAAATGCTTGTGTTTCTAGCTCCAACAGTGCAGTAGTATCTAACTAAATGCTTGTGTTTCTAGCTCCAACAGTGCAGTAATATCTAACTAAATGCTGGTGTTCCAGGCTCCAACAGTGCAGTAATATCTAACTAAATGCTGGTGTTCCTAGCTCCAACAGTGCAGTAATATCTAACTAAATGCTGGTGTTCCAGGCTCCAACAGTGCAGTAATATCTAACTAAATGCTGGTGTTCCTAGCTCCAACAGTGCAGTAGTATCTAACTAAATGCTTGTGTTTCTAGCTCCAACAGTGCAGTAGTATCAAACTAAATGCTGGTGTTCCTAGCTCCAACAGTGCAGTAGTATCTAACTAAATGCTTGTGTTTCTAGCTCCAACAGTGCAGTAGTATCAAACTAAATGCTGGTGTTCCTAGCTCCAACAGTGCAGTAGTATCTAACTAAATGCTTGTGTTTCTAGCTCCAACAGTGCAGTAATATCTAACTAAATGCTTGTGTTCCTAGCTCCATCAGTACAGTAGTATCTAACTAAATGCTTGTGTTTCTAGCTCCAACAGTGCAGTAATATCTAACTAAATGCTGGTGTTCCAGGCTCCAACAGTGCAGTAATATCTAACTAAATGCTGGTGTTCCTATCCAACAGTGCAGTAATATCTAAAAATGTGGTATTCCAGGCTCCAACAGTACAGTAATATCTAACTAAATGTCTGAGTGTTCATAGCTCCAACAGTAGAATAGTAATATCTAACTAAATGCTGGTTTCCAGGCTCCAACAGTGCAGTAATATCTAACTAAATGATTGTGTTCCTTATTCCAACAGTGCAGTAGTATCTAACTGAATCCTTGTCTTTCTAGCTAACAGTGCAGCCTAATTCTAACTAAATGCTGGTTTCCAGGCTCCAACAGTGATAATATCTAACAAATGCTGGTGTTCCAGGCTCCAACAGTACAGTAATATCTGCTAAATGCTTGTGTTTCTCGCTCCAACAGTGCAAAATATGTAACTAATGCTTGTGTTTCTAGCTAACAGTACAGTATGTCTAAATGCTTGTTTCCAGGCTCCAACAGTACAGTAATATCTAACTAAATGCTTGTGTTCCTAACTCCAACAGTGCAGTAATATCTAACTAAATGCTTGTGTTTCCGCTCCAACAGTGCAGTAGTTCTAACTAAATGCTTGTGTTTCTAGCTCCAACAGTGAGTAATATCTAACTAAATGCTTGTGTTTCTAGCTCCAACAGTGCAGTAGTATCTAACTAAATCTTGTGTTTCTGTAGCTCCAACAGTGCAGTAATATCTAACTAAATGCTTGTGTTTCTAGGGAGTAGTACAGTAATATCTAACTAAATGCTTGTGTTCCAGGCTCCAACAGTACAGTAATATCTAACTAAATGCTTGTGTTTCTACTCCAACAGTGCAGTAATATCTAACAAATGCTTGTGTTCCTAGCTCAACAGTACAGTAATATCTAACTAAATGCTTGTGTTCCTAACTCCAACAGTGCAGTAATATCTAACTAAATGCTTGTGTTCCTAGCTCCAACAGTACAGTAATATCTAACTAAATGCTTGTGTTTCTAGCTCCAACAGTGCAGTAATATCTAACTAAATGCTTGTGTTTCTAGCTCCAACAGTGCAGTAATATCTAACTAAATGCTTGTGTTCCTAGCTCCAACAGTACAGTAGTATCTAACTAAATGCTGGTGTTCCAGGCTCCAACAGTACAGTAATATCTAACTAAATGCTTGTGTTTCTAGCTCCAACAGTGCAGTAGTATCTAACTAAATGCTTGTGTTCTTCGCTCCAACAGTGCAGTAATATCTAACTAAATGCTTGTGTTTCTAGCTCCAACAGTGCAGTAATATCTAACTAAATGCTTGTGTTCTTCGCTCCAACAGTGCAGTAATATCTAACTAAATGCTTGTGTTCCTAGCTCCAACAGTGCAGTAGTATCTAACTAAATGCTTGTGTTCTTCGCTCCAACAGTACAGTAGTATCTAACTAAATGCTGGTGTTCCAGGCTCCAACAGTACAGTAATATCTAACTAAATGCTTGTGTTCCAGGCTCCAACAGTACAGTAATATCTAACTAAATGCTTGTGTTCTTCAGGCTCCAACAGTACAGTAGTATCAAACAATTCACAACAATACACACAAATCTAAAAGTAGTAAAATGTTATTAAGAAATATATAAATATTAGGATGAGCATTGTCAGAGTGGCATAGACTAAAATACAGTAGAATAGAATACAGTATATACAGTTGAGTTTAGTAAATTATTAACAGTATGTAAACATTATTAAAGTGACTAGTGTTCCATTATTTAAAGTGGCCAGTGATTCCATGTCTATGTATAAGGGGCAGCAGCCTCTAAGGTGCAGGGTTGCGTAACCGGGTGGAAGCCGGCTAGTGATGGATATTTAACAGTCTGATGGCCTTGTTGATAGAAGCTGTTTTTCAGTCTCTCGGTCCCAGCTTTGATGTACCTGATGAGCTCAGTGTGAGCATATCCTTCCAGAGAGACGTCTACTTTATTATCCAGGGAGACTGAACGTTAGCGAGTAATATACTCGGAAGCGGTGGATGGCTCCTTCCTCCTGAGTCGGACTAGAAGTCCACTCCGAATACCTCTTCTCCGCCCAAGGTGTTTTGGAGCAGCCTCTGGGATACGTTAGAGAGAGAAGGAGAGAGAGGAAAGAGAGAGAGAGGAAAGAGAGAGAGAGGAAAGAGAGAGAGAGAGAGAGAGAGTAGTCTGTTTACTGTAGTATACCCTATAAACATACCTTCTCAGTCTGTGTTTACTGTAGTATACCCTATAAACATACCTTCTCAGTCTGTGTTTACTGTAGTATACCCTATAAACATACCTTCTCAGTCTGTGTTTACTGTAGTATACCCTATAAACATACCTTCTCAGTCTGTGTTTACTGTAGTATACCCTATAAACATACCTTCTCAGTCTGTGTTTACTGTAGTATACCCTATAAACATACCTTCTCAGTGTGTATTTTGGAGCAGTCTCTCTCTCTCTCTCTCTCTCTCTCTCTCTCTCTCTCTCTCTCTCTCTCTCTCTCATCTTGTTGTCATATTCTCTGTCTATTTCCCCTCTCCATCAGATACCATTCAATCACACAGAATACGGGAGCTTCCTCCAGCAACAATGATGCTCTGATTATCGTCTTGGCAAATATGGAAACTCAATTCCCCTTGGCAAACGCCTCTCTGTATCAGACTGCATTATGTGCTTTTTGTTGAATATTGAAAACATTTCTTATGTATCCAATGAGGAAAAAAAACACAGTGTTTGGCGACCGACCTGAGTAATGTGATTGTGCGTCTCGTCGGCTGGACGGGCTCTCCTTCGCTGCTGACTGTTCTGTGGCATAACACACTTTTAAGGGAGGAGACGCATACAGGGTAACACACACACACACACACACACACACACACACACACACACACACACACACACACACACACACACACACACACACACACACACACACACACACACACACACACACACACACACACACACACACACACACACACACACACACACACACACACACACACACACACACACACACAGCACACACACACACACACACACACACACACACAGACACACACACCTTTTATTGTGTAGACACAGGGACAGGGTAACACACAGACACACAGACAAACACACACACAGACAAACACACACACAGACAAAAAACACAGACACACACACACACACACACACACACACAGACACACACACCTTTTATTGTGTAGACACAGGGACAGGGTAACACACAGACACACAGACAAACACACACACAGACAAACACACACACAGACAAAAAAACACAGACAGACACACACACACACACCCACACACAGACACACACACCTTTTATTGTGTAGACACAGGGACAGGGTAACACACAGACACACAGACAAACACACACACAGACAAACACACACACAGACAAAAACACACACAGACACACACACACCCACACACAGACACACACACCTTTTATTGTGTAGACACAGGGACAGGGTAACACACACACACACAGACACACACACACACACACACAGACACACACCTTTTATTGTGTAGACACAGGGACAGGGTAACACACACACACACACCTTTTATTGTGTAGACACAGGGACAGGGTATCAGAGCTACTATCAGAACTACTGCTGAACCGTTACTGTCATTTCATTCAGTCATTATTATTGCTGGTCTTTTGTGTGAGTAGCCAACCATTGTGTGTGTGTGTGTGTGTGTGTGTGTGTGTGTGTGTGTGTGTGTGTGTGTGTGTGTGTGTGTGTGTGTGTGTGTGTGTGTGTGTGTGTGTGTGTGTAAGCCTCGCCAGCCTTGAAGCCTCTCTGTTCCGTCTCCATTTACAATCACAGCTGAAAAAAAACAGTCAGTCAGTCAGTCAGTCAGTCCGGGCGGTCAGTCAGTCAGTCAGCCAGTCAGTCAGTCCGGGCGGTCAGTCAGCCAGTCAGCCAGTCAGTCAGTCCGGGCGGTCAGCCAGTCAGCCAGTCAGTCAGTCCGGGCGGTCAGTCAGTCAGCCAGTCAGTCCGAACTTGGGAAGTCAGCTCACCAGACGGGCAGCCAGTCAGTCAGTCCGGGAGGTCAGCCAGTCAGCCAGTCAGTCAGTCCGTTCAGTCAGACGTCAGCCAGTCAGTCAGTCCGGGCGGTGAGTCAGTCAGCCAGTCAACCAGTCAGTCATCAGTCAGTCAGTCCACCTGTCATCAGTCAGCTAGTCAGTCAGTCCGGGGTCAGTCAGCCAGTCAGATCAGTCAGTCCGGTGGTCCAGTCAGCCAGTCAGTCAGCCAGTCAGCCAGTCAGTCAGTCCGGGCGGACAGTCAGCTAGTCAGTCAGCCAGCCAGTCAGCCAGTGAGTCAGCCAGTTAGCCAGTCAGTCACCCAGTCAGCCAGTCCGGGCGGTCGGTCAGTCAGTCAGTCAGCCAGTCAGTCAGTCAGTCAGTCAGGGCGGTCAGTCAGCCAGTCAGTCCGGTCAGTCCGGGCGGTCAGTCAGCCAGTCAGTCAGTCAGGGCGGTCAGTCAGCCAGTCAGTCCGGTCGGTCAGCCAGTCAGTCAGCCAGTCAGCCAGTCAGTCAGTCAGTCAGTCAGTCTCAGTCAGTCAGCCAGTCAGCCAGTCCGGGCGGTCGGTCAGTCAGTCAGCCAGTCAGTCAGGTCAGTCAGTCAGTCAGTCAGGGCGGTCAGTCAGCCAGTCAGTCAGTCCGGTCGGTCCGGGCGGTCAGCCAGTCAGTCAGCCAGTCCGGTCGGTCAGCCAGTCAGTCAGTCAGTCAGGGTGGTCAGTCAGTCCGGGCCGGTCAGTCAGTCAGTCCGGCCGGTCCCAGAAAGACGAGGATTTGAACCATTTAACATCATTTACATTTAAGTCATTTAGCAGACGCTCTTATCCAGAGCGACTTACAAATTGGTGCATTCACCTTATGACATCCAGTGGAACAGCCACTTTACAATAGTGCATCTAAATCTTTTGGGGGGATAACAAGGATTACATATCCTATCCTAATTCCTTAAAGAGGTGGGGTTTCAGGTGTCTCCGGAAGGTGGTGATTGACTCCAACCAATCCTGGCGTCGAGGGAGTTTGTTCCACCATTGGGGGCCAGAGCAGCAACAGTTCGACTGGGCTGAGCGGGAACTGTACTTCCTCAGTGGTAGGGATAACAGGCCAAACATGGATGAACAATCCCTTGTTTGGGTGTAGGGCCTAACAAGCCTGGAACACATTCACCAATCACAGCTCCGTTCAGGCAAGCACCAACACTTGTAGCGGATGCGAGCTTCAACTGGAAGCCAGTGGAGAGAGCGGAGGAGCGGGGTAACAAGAACACATTCACCAACACCAGACGGGCTAACAACCAACTGGACAGTTCACCAATGGCACAGGCAACCCAGCCAACACATTCAGTAATCACAGACGGGAGATGACAAGTGCCTGGAACACATTCACCAATCACAACGAGGATGAGGCAACCAACACATTCACCAATCATGAACCTACAGGAAACAACCACCGCATTCACCAATCACAACATGATGTTAGTTGAGAACGACAGGGTAACAGGATCAACACATTCTTAGCGCAATCACAATGGAGTTGATAACAATGGCGAGATCATGGAACGGGCAATCACAACCCCGGGAGGAAGAGGAGCAACCAAGGTTCACATTGATCCAATCACACTGATATGTCTGCCAGACATGCAGAGACATTCACCAATGGTCATCAGAAGGGGGAAAACAAGATTAATTGTGTGTCCAACACATTCAATGATAGGAGAGACCATGTGAGGTTAACAGAGCCAAGTGACTTGGTGTACCAAATAGGAGAGAGGATAACAACCAACACATTAACCAATCACAACGATAA
>NW_026290948.1:75000-80000 GCF_023373465.1 Oncorhynchus keta | reverse complement strand
AGACCATCCATAGAGACCATCCACAGAGACCACCCATATAGACCACCCATAGAGACCATCCACAGAGACCATCCACAGAGACCATCCACAGAGACCATCCACAGGGGCCATCCACAGAGACCATCCACAGAGACCATCCATAGAGACCATCCACAGAGACCATCCAGACCATCCACAGAGACCACCCACAGAGACCACCCAGAGACCATCCACAGAGACCATCCACAGACCATCCACAGGGGCCATCCACAGAGACCATCCACAGAGACCATCCACAGAGACCATCCACAGAGACCATCCACAGAGACCATCCACAGAGGCCGTCCACAGAGACTATCCAAGCAACAACATGTGGCCTACATACAGCAGCACACCAGTTGTGAATGAGGGCCCAGCCATCATCTCTGACTGATATAATGGAGATGCAACTTTACTGTCTACACAGTGGCTAAGCTAATTATAAGAAGCATGTAGGCTTTAGCTCAACGGTCTAACACAGTCTTGATGCACACAGGAGACCGGGGTTTGGGGTCAGAGACCGGGGTCAGTCACGTACAGTAGGGCCAACATCCTTGTCAGATAGCGACACAACTTAAATGTTTACACTGCTACGGATAAGCTAATACCCAGTGAGGCTAATGCTAAGCTAATGTAATTATGACAGCTAATAGGCTGTCACCCGTCTCCCCCCTTGAGGTAAACAAACTCATTTAGCCTCCTCGCAACCAGACACAGCATTCCCAGTGTCAGCAACCTTGGACTAATGACAACAAATATGTAATTAGCTAGACGCTAAACAAGTACACAGTACTAAACACAGCCAGGCAAGAAGGTAATTGTAATGCCATGATTAGACAGCTACGCTAAGAGCCCTGGCTAGGCTAGGGTTAGCTAAGCAGTTCATTGTAATGCTATGACTAGACAGCTACGCTAAGAGCCCTGGCTAGGCTAGACTAGGCTAGTGTTAGCTAGCAGTTCATTATAATGCTATGACTAGACAGCTACACTAAGAGCCCTGGCTAGGCTAGGCTAGTGTTAGCTAAGCAGTTCATTATAATGCTATGACTAGACAGCTACGCTAAGAGCCTGGGCTAGACTAGTGTTTGCTAAGCAGTTCATTATAATGCTATGACTAGACAGCTACGCTAAGAGCCTGGGCTAGGCTAGGCTTAAAACCCCAAACAGCAAGCAATGCAGATGTAGAAGCACGGTGGCTAGGAAAAACTCCCTAGGAAGGCAGGGAACCTAGGAAGACACTTAGAGAAACTTATGAAGGGTGGTCAATGTAAGCCTTTAGCTAATGCAAGACTATTAGCTTGTTAGTTGTTGTATGCTCTGTTGTAGAAGTGTCCTTCTCTGGGTCCTGTTGATTATATCACTATGCTATGCTAGTGTTAGCATAGCTAGCCAGCTACATTAGCACTGTATGCTCTGTTGTAGAACTGTCCTTCTCTGGGTCTTGTTGATTATATCACTATGCTATGCAAGTGTTAGCCTGTTAGCACTGTATGCTCTTTTGTAGAAGTGTCCTTCTCTGGGTCTTGTTGATTATATCACTATGCTATGCTAGTGTTAGCCTGTTAGCACTGTATGCTCTGTTGTAGAAGTGTCCTTCTCTGGGTCCTGTTGATTATATCACTATGCTAGGCTAGTGTTAGCTTGTTAGCACTGTATGCTCTGTTGTAGAAGTGTCTTTTTCTCTGGGTCCTGTTGATTATATCACTATGCTATGCTCGTGATGTAATATCCTGTTAATTATATCACTATGCTAGGCTAGTTATATGTCCTGTTGATTATATTACTATGCTAGGCTAGTGATATAATGTCCTGTAAATTATATTACTATGCTAGGCTAGTGATGTAATATCATGTTAATTATATCACTATGCTAGGCTAGTTATATAATGTCCTGTTGATTATATTACTATGCTAGGCTAGTGATATAATGTCCTGTTGATTATATTACTATGCTAGGCTAGTGATGTAATATCCTGTTAATTATATCACTATGCTAGGCTAGTGATGTAATATCCTGTTAATTATATCACTATGCTAGGCTAGTTATATAATGTCCTGTAAATGATATCACTAACAGACAAAAGGCAAATAAGAGACACTCTAAGAGTTGTCATCAAAACCCACTTAGAATAATCAAATAACCAAGCGATAACACATCATCCTTTAGTATATCTATGGCAGGTCAGCGTTTTGTCATTAATCTAGTCCTGGACGAAGCTCTACAGAGTGATAACAAGTTGGCACAGCCACAAAGTCATAACATCGGATTTTAAACCAAACCCTAACACTGCTACCCCTAATGCCTAAACCTAACCTTAACCACACTACTACCCCTAATGCCTAACCCTAACCTTAACCACACTGCTACCCCTAATGCCTAACCCTAACCACACTGCTACCCCTAATGCCTAACCTTAACCCTAACCCTAACCACACTGCTACCCCTAATGCCTAACCTTAACCCTAACCCTAACCACACTGCTTCCCCTAATGCCTAACCCTAACCCTAACCACACTGCTAACCCTAATGCCTAACCCTAACCTTAACCACACTGCTAACCCTAATGCCTAACCCTAACCCTAACCACACTGCTAACCCTAATGCCTAACCCTAACCACACTGCTACCCCTAATGCCTAACCCTAACCCTAACCACACTGCTACCCCTAATGCCTAACCCTAACCCTAACCCAATTTGTAAGTCGCTCTGGATAAGAGCGTCTGCTAAATGACTTAAATGTAAATGTAACCACACTGCTAACCCTAATGCCTAACCCTAACCACACTGCTACCCCTAATGCCTAACCCCAACCACACTGCTAACCCTAATGCCTAACCCTAACCACACTGCTACCCCTAATGCCTAAACCTAACCACACTGCTACCCCTAATGCCTAACCCTAACCCTAACCTTAACCACACTGCTACCCCTAATGCCTAACCCTAACCACACTGCTACCCCTAATGCCTAACCCTAACCACACTGCTACCCCTAATGCCTAACCCTAACCCTAACCTTAACCACACTGCTAACCACACTCCTAATGCCTTAAATGTATACCAAAAAAATATATTTTTTGTTGTTTTTAGTGAATTTTATAATAAGAGCCTTTGCAGCTGCCCCACTTAGCGGAAATCAATCATTTCTGCCTCCAGGAAAAGACTCATCCCAATAAACGTCAAACCTGCATATCTATGTCTGTCAGCAGGTTCAGGTGCAGGATGACAGTTAGCAGTCTGGGTTTGGTGGTGTACCGAGGCGTGTCTGGAGGGGCATTGATCTCTCACAGCACACTTCCTGTCAGAATGACAACTGTTGTCTAGGGAAGGGGTCCCGAATGGCACCCTATTCCCTACATAGTGCACTACTTTAGACCAGGGCCCTATGGCACCTTATTCCCTACATAGTGCACTACTTTAGACCAGGGCCCTATGGCACCTTATTCCCTACATAGTGCACTACTTTAGACCAGGGTCCTATGGCACCTTATTCCCTACATAGTGCACTACTTTAGACCAGGGTCCTATGGCACCTTATTCCCTACATAGTGCACTACTTTAGACCAGGGTCCTATGGCACCTTATTCCCTACATAGTGCACTACATAGTGCACTACTTTAGACCAGGGCCCCCATAGGAAATAGGGTATCATTTGGGGGGGTGTAGCTAGGCAACAGGAAGGACCTGACTGACTAACTGAAACCACTGAGACTGTTTGTGAACCAACAGCAGGGCTGTGAGGAGCTGATAGAGCTGATAAGAGATGTCACACTGAGAACTGTTCCAGACCTGTTACACTATCACACTGTACAACCAATCCTGCTGCACGTCACCACAGTCATCCTCACAGTGACACGTCTTCGTCACAAACCACCGATCCACTCGCACCACCTCATGCTGAGCAGCATCCCTGCGTAGTCTATAGTACACGTGTTCAGGTTTACCTTTTTTTACAGTCGTAACACTTAAACCAACATGAGATATTTAGTCAATATCCTGATGGAGTAAGCAGTCCAAAATGTGTTGAATGTGTCTGTGTGTTACTGTGTGGTATAGATACACCAGAGGGCTTCACGTTGCCTTGGCCTCGGAGGTACTGAACACATAGCGCTGTGGATTAGTCAGAGTCCCACTGTAGACACTAGTGTTGAACAACAGCAAAGGACCTTGTGAAGATGCTGGAGGAAACAGGTACAAAACTATTCAAATCCACAGTAAAAATAAGTCCTATATCGACATAACCTGAAAGGCCACTCAACAAGGATGAAGCTACTGCTCCAAAACCGCCATAAAAAAAAACAGCCTATGGTTTGCAACTGCACATGGGGACAAAGATCGTACATTTTGGAGAAATGTCGTCTGGTCTGATGAAACAAAATTAGAACTGTTTGGCCATAATGACCATCGTTATGTTTGAAGGAAAAAGGGGGAGGATTGCAAGCCGAAGAACACCATCCCAACCGTGAAGCACGGGGGTGGCAGCATCATGTTGTGGGGGTGCTTTTCTGCAGGAGGGACTTGTGCACTTCACAAAATATATGGCATCATGAGGGAGGAACATTATGTGGATATATTGATGCAACATCTCAAGACATCAGTCAGGAAGTTAAAGCTTGGTCGCAAATGGGTCTTCCAAATGGACAATGACCCCAAGCAGACTTCCAAAGTTGTGGCAAAATGGCCATCACAAAGCCCTGACCTCAACCCCATAGAACATTTGTAGGCAGAACTGAAAAAGTGTGTGCGAGCAAGGAGGCCTACAAACCTAACTCAGTTACACCAGCTCTGTCAGGAGGAATGGGCCAAAATTCACCCAATTTATTGTGGGAAGCTTGTGGAAGGCTACCTAAAATGTTTGACCCAAGTTAAACAATTTAAAGGCAATGCTACCAAATACTAATTGAGTGTATGTAAACTTCTGACCCACTGGGAATGTGATGAAACAAATAAAAGCTGAAATAAATTATTATTATTCTGACATT
>NW_026290948.1:62500-70000 GCF_023373465.1 Oncorhynchus keta | reverse complement strand
GGTGTGGTGAGTTGTGGTAACGTGGGATAAGGTGGTAAAGTATGTTGAGGTGAGGTGTGGTAGGGTGGGGTGAGGTGAGGTGGGGTGAGGTGTGGTGAGATGTGGTGAGGTGTGGTGGGATGAGGTCGGGTGGGGTGGGGTGAGGTGAGGTATGGTGAGTGAGGTGTGGTGTGGTGGGATGAGGTGGGGTGAGGTGTGGTGGGATGAGGTGGGGTGGGGTGAGGTGAGGTGGGGTGGGGTGGGGTGGGGTGAGGTGAGGTGAGGTATGGTGAGTGAGGTGTGGTGTGGTGGGATGAGGTGGGGTGACGGTGATGGGATGAGGTGGGGTGGGGTGAGGTGAGGTGGGGTGAGATGTGGTTAGATGTGGTGGGGTGAGGTGAGGTGAGGTATGGTGTGGTGGGATGAGGTGGGGTGGGGTGAGGTGAGGTGGGGTGGGGTGAGGTGAGGTGAGGTGAGGTATGGTGAGTGAGGTGTGGTGTGGTGGGATGAGGTGGGGTGTGGTGAGGTGAGGTGGGGTGGGGTGAGGTGAGGTGAGGTGAGGTATGGTGAGTGAGGTGTGGTGTGGTGGGATGAGGTGGGGTGGGGTGAGGTGAGGTGGGGTGAGATGTGGTGAGATGTGGTGGGGTGAGGTGTGGTGGGATGAGGTGGGGTGGGGTGGGGTGAGGTATGGTGGGTGAGGTGTGGTGTAGTGGGATGAGGTGGGGAGGGGTGAGGTGAGGTGAAGTATGGTGGGGTAAGGTGTGGTGGGGTGGGGTAAGGTATGGTGGGGTGTGGTGAGGTATGGTGGGGTGAGGTATGATGGGCTAAGTTGTGGTGGTGCGAGGTGCGAGGTGTGGTGGGGTGGGGTATGATGGGCTAAGTTGTGGTGGTGCGAGGTGCGAGGTGTGGTGGGATAAGGTGGGTGAGGTGAGGTGTGGTGGGATAAGGTGTGGTGGGGTGAGGTGAGGTGAGGTGTGGTGGGATAAGGTGTGGTGGGGTGAGGTGTGGTGGGATAAGGTGTGGTGGGGTGAGGTGAGGTGAGGTGTGGTGGGATAAGGTGTGGTGGGGTGAGGTGTGGTGGGATAAGGTGTGGTGGGGTGAGGTGAGGTGGGGTGGGGTATGATGGGCTGGTTGTGGTGGTGCGAGGTGCGAGGTGTGGTGGGATAAGGTGTGGTGAGGTGAGGTGTGGTGGGGTAAGGTGTGGTGGGGTGAGGTGAGGTGAGGTGTGGTGGGGTAAGGTGTGGTGGGGTGAGGTGTGGTGGGGTGAGGTGTGGTGGGGTGGGGTAAGGTGTGGTGTGGTGGGGTGAGGTGTGGTGTGGTGGGGTGAGGTGAGGTATGGTGGGGTGAGGTGTGGTGGGTGAGGTGGGGTGAGGTGAGGTGGGGTGAGGTAAGGTAAGGTGTGGTAAGGTAAGGTATGGTGGGGTGAGGTGAGGTGGGGTGAGGTGGGGTGAGGTGAGGTATGGTGGGTTGAGGTGTGGTGAGGTAAGGTAAGGTGTGGTAAGGTAAGGTATGGTGGGGTGAGGTGAGGTGGGGTGAGGTGGGGTGAGGTGAGGTATGGTGGGTTGAGGTGTGGTGGGGTGAGGTGGGGTGAGGTGAGGTAAGGTATGGTGGGGTGAGGTGAATTAAGGTATTGTGAGTTGAGGTACAGTACGGTGAGGTGAGGTGAGGTATAGTGGGGTGAGGTAAGGTATGGTGGGGTGAGGTATGGTATAGTGGGGTGAGGTGAGGTGAGGTATGGTGAGGTGAGGTGAGTTAAGGTATAGTGGGGTGAGGTAAGGTATGGTGGGGTGAGGTAAGGTATAGTGGGGTGAGGTGAGGTGAGGTATGGTGAGGTGAGGTATGGTGGGGTGAGGTAAGGTATGGTGTGGTGAGGTAAGGTATGTTGAGTTGAGGAACGGTACGGTGAGGTGAGTTAAGGTATAGTGGGGTGAGGTAAGGTATGGTGGGGTGAGGTAAGGTATGGTGAGGTGAGGTATGGTGGGGTGAGGTAAGGTATGGTGTGGTGAGGTAAGGTATGTTGAGTTGAGGAACGGTGGTGAGGTGAGTTAAGGTATAGTGGGGTGAGGTGAGGGTATGGTGGGGTGAGGTATGGTGGGGTGAGGTAAGGTAAGGTGTGGTGAGGTGAGGTATGGTATGGTGTGGTGGGGTGAGGTAAGGTATGGTGGGGTAAGGTAAGGTATGGTGGGGTGAGGTAAGGTATGGTGGGGTGAGGTAAGGTATGGTGTGGTGGGGTGAGGTAAGGTATGGTGTGGTAAGGTAAGGTATGGTGGGGTGAGGTGAGGTGGGGTGAGGTGGGGTGAGGTGAGGTATGGTGGGTGAGGTGTGGTGAGGTAAGGTAAGGTGGGTAGGTAAGGTATGGTGGGGTGAGGTGAGGTGGGGTGAGGTGGGGTGAGGTGAGGTATGGTGGGTTGAGGTGGTGGGGTGAGGTGGGGTGAGGTGAGGTAAGGTATGGTGGGGTGAGGTGAATTAAGGTATTGTGAGTTGAGGTACAGTACGGTGAGGTGAGGTGAGGTATAGTGGGGTGAGGTAAGGTATGGTGGGGTGAGGTATGGTATAGTGGGGTGAGGTGAGGTGAGGTATGGTGAGGTGAGGTGAGTTAAGGTATAGTGGGGTGAGGTAAGGTATGGTGGGGTGAGGTAAGGTATAGTGGGGTGAGGTGAGGTGAGGTATGGTGAGGTGAGGTATGGTGGGGTGAGGTAAGGTATGGTGTGGTGAGGTAAGGTATGTTGAGTTGAGGAACGGTACGGTGAGGTGAGTTAAGGTATAGTGGGGTGAGGTAAGGTATGGTGGGGTGAGGTAAGGTATGGTGAGGTGAGGTATGGTGGGGTGAGGTAAGGTATGGTGTGGTGAGGTAAGGTATGTTGAGTTGAGGAACGGTACGGTGAGGTGAGTTAAGGTATAGTGGGGTGAGGTGAGGTATGGTGGGGTGAGGTATGGTGGGGTGAGGTAAGGTAAGGTGGGGTGAGGTGAGGTAAGGTATGGTGGGGTGGGGTGAGGTAAGGTATGGTGGGGTGAGGTAAGGTATGGTGGGGTGAGGTAAGGTATGGTGGGGTGAGGTAAGGTATGGTGGGGTGAGGTAAGGTATGGTGTGGTGGGGTGAGGTAAGGTATGGTGGGGTGAGGTAAGGTATGGTGGGGTGAGGTAAGGTATGGTGGGGTGAGGTAAGGTATGGTGGGGTGAGGTGAGGTATGGTGGGGTGAGGTAAGGTATGGTGGGGTGAGGTAAGGTATGGTGTGGTGAGGTGAGGTAAGGTATGGTGTGGTGGGGTGAGGTAAGGTATGGTGGGGTGAGGTAAGGTATGGTGGGGTGAGGTAAGGTATGGTGGGGTGAGGTAAGGTATGGTGGGGTGAGGTGAGGTATGGAGGGGTGAGGTAAGGTATGGTGGGGTGAGGTAAGGTATGGTGGGGTGAGGTGAGGTATGGAGGGGTGAGGTGAGGTATGGTGGGGTGAGGTGAGGTATGGTGGGGTGATTTAAGGTATGGTGGAGTGAGGTGTGGTGGGGTGAGGTGGGGTGAGGTAAGGTAAGGTACGGTGAGGTGAGGTATGGTGGGGTGAGGTAAGGTATGGTGGGGTGGGGTGAGGTAAGGTATGGTGTGGTGGGGTGAGGTAAGGTATGGTGGGGTGAGGTAAGGTATGGTGGGGTGAGGTGAGGTATGGTGGGGTGAGGTGAGGTATGGTGGGGTGAGGTGAGGTATGGAGGGGTGAGGTGAGGTATGGTGGGGTGAGGTGAGGTATGGTGGGGTGAGGTGAGGTATGGTGGGGTGAGGTGAGGTATGGTGGGGTGAGGTAAGGTATGGTGGGGTGATTTAAGGTATGGTGGAGTGAGGTGTGGTGGGGTGAGGTGGGGTGAGGTGAGGTATGGTGGGTTGAGGTAAGGTAAGGTATGATGGGGTAAGTTGTGGTGGTGTGAGGTGTGGTGAGGTAAGGTAAGGTGTGGTGAGGTCAGGTATGGTGGGGTGAGGTGAGGTAGGGTGACGGGGTCAGTAGGTTGATATAGGGTTGAAGGACAGGGTCAGTAGGTTGGTATAGGGTTGAAGGACGGGATCAATAGGTTGGTATAGGGTTGAAGGACGGGGTCAGTAGGTTGGTATAGGGTTGAAGGACAGGGTCAGTAGGTTGGTATAGGGTTGAAGGACGGGGTCAGTAGGTTGATATAGGGTTGAAGGACAGGGTCAGTAGGTTGGTATAGGGTTGAAGGACGGGGTCAATAGGGTGGTATAGGGTTGAAGGACGGGGTCAGTAGGTTGGTATAGGGTTGAAGGACAGGGTCAGTAGGTTGGTATAGGGTTGAAGGACGGGGTCAGTAGGTTGGTATAGGGTTGAAGGACGGGGTCAGTAGGTTGATATAGGATTGAAGGACAGGGTCAGTAGGTTGGTATAGGGTTGAAGGACGGGGTCAGTAGGTTGGTATAGGGTTGAAGGACGGGGTCAGTAGGTTGGTATAGGGTTGAAGGACGGGGTCAGTAGGTTGGTATAGGGTTGAAGGACGGGATCAATAGGTTGGTATAGGGTTGAAGGACGGGGTCAGTAGGTTGGTATAGGGTTGAAGGACGGGATCAATAGGTTGGTATAGGGTTGAAGGACGGGGTCAGTAGGTTGATATAGGGTTGAAGGACAGGGTCAGTAGGTTGGTATAGGGTTGAAGGACGGGATCAATAGGTTGGTATAGGGTTGAAGGACGGGGTCAGTAGGTTGGTATATAGGGTTGAAGGACAGGGTCAGTAGGTTGGTATAGGGTTGAAGGACGGGGTCAGTAGGTTGATATAGGGTTGAAGGACAGGGTCAGTAGGTTGGTATAGGGTTGAAGGACGGGGTCAATAGGGTGGTATAGGGTTGAAGGACGGGGTCAGTAGGTTGGTATAGGGTTGAAGGACGGGGTCAGTAGGTTGGTATAGGGTTGAAGGACGGGGTCAGTAGGTTGATATAGGATTGAAGGACAGGGTCAGTAGGTTGGTATAGGGTTGAAGGACGGGATCAATAGGTTGGTATAGGGTTGAAGGACGGGGTCAGTAGGTTGGTATAGGGTTGAAGGACGGGATCAATAGGTTGGTATAGGGTTGAAGGACGGGGTCAGTAGGTTGATATAGGGTTGAAGGACAGGGTCAGTAGGTTGGTATAGGGTTGAAGGACGGGATCAATAGGTTGGTATAGGGTTGAAGGACGGGGTCAGTAGGTTGGTATAGGGTTGAAGGACGGGGTCAGTAGGTTGGTATAGGGTTGAAGGACGGGGTCAGTAGGTTGGTATAGGGCTGAAGGATGGGGTCAGTAGGTTGGTATAGGGTTGAAGGACGGGGTCAGTAGGTTGGTATAGGGTTGAAGGACGGGGTCAGTAGGTTGGTATAAGGTTGAAGGACGGGGTCAGTAGGTTGGTATAGGGTTGAAGGACGGGGTCAGTAGGTTGGTATAGGGTTGAAGGACGGGGTCAGTAGGTTGGTATAGGGTTGAAGGATGGGGTCAGTAGGTTGGTATAAGTTTGAAGGACGGGGTCAGTAGGTTGGTATAGGGTTGAAGGACGGGGTCAGTAGGTTGGTATAGGGTTGAAGGACGGGGTCAGTAGGTTGGTATAAGGTTGAAGGACGGGGTCAGTAGGTTGGTATAGGGTTGAAGGACAGGGTCAGTAGGTTGGTATAAGGTTGAAGGACGGGGTCAGTAGGTTGGTATAAGGTTGAAGGACGGGGTCAGTAGGTTGGTATAAGGTTGAAGGACGGGGTCAGTAGGTTGGTATAGGGTTGAAGGACGGGGTCAGTAGGTTGGTATAGGGTTGTAGGGTGGGGTCAGGGTGACGGTGTAAGGGTCACTCAGGTCACTTTCATTTGTTATACAGACATGAGAGGTAAAAACCTGTTTTTTTAAATCATCTCAGCAGTCTGAGCCTGTGCTGATCCAGGACCAGTTTAACCTTTTAGATTGTAGTGAATGGATGAGGGGTTCAGCACTCCTACTCTGAGTTATGAATAGAAGCCCTGATCCAGGACCAGTTTAACCTTTTAGATTGTAGTGAATGGATGAGGGGTTCAGCACTCCTACTCTGAGTTATGAATAGAAGCCCTGATCCAGGACCAGTTTAACCTTTAGAATCCCCCCCCGCTCCCTCCTCCCTCTCTGCAGATGACTTCGTCAACCATTTTGAAAAGAAGGTCGATGACATCCGATCCTCGTTTGCTAAGTCAAACGACACCGCTGGTTCTGCTCACACTGCCCTACCCTATGCTCTGACCTCTTTCTCCCTCTCTCCAGATCAAATCTCGCGTCTTGTGACGGCCGGCCGCCCCCAACCTGCCCGCAAACCCCCCCGCCAGGACAGCGGAGTCAATCACCACCTTCCGGAGACACCTGAAACCCCACCTCTTCAAGGAATACCTAGGATAGGGTAAGTAAGGGTAAGTAATCCTTATCACCCCCCTTCTCCCCCAACAAGATTTAGATGCAAGTGGCTGTTCCACTGGTTGTCATAAGGTGTATGCACCAATTTGTAAGTCGCTCTGGATAAGAGCGTCTGCTAAATGACTTAAATGTAAATGTAAATGTAGATTGTAGTGAATGGATGAGGGGTTCAGCACTCCTACTCTGAGTTATGAATAGAAGCCCTGATCCAGGACCAGTTTAACCTTTTAGATTGTAGTGAATGGATGAGGGGTTCAGCACTCCTACTCTGAGTTATGAATAGAAGCCCTGATCCAGGACCAGTTTAACCTTTTAGATTGTAGTGAATGGATGAGGGGTTCAGCACTCCTACTCTGAGTTATGAATAGAAGCCCTGATCCAGGACCAGTTTAACCTTTTAGATTGTAGTGAATGGATGGTGGGTTCAGCACTCCTACTCTGAGTTATGAATAGAAGCCCTGAACAGTTTTCAGTATCCCTGACCTAAAACAGACAATATGACTGAAATCATTCAGTCAGTCAGCCAGTCAGCCAGTCAGTCAGTCAGCCAGTCAGTCAGCCAGTCAGCCAGGCAGTCAATCAGGTAGTCAGCCAGTCAGTCAGTCAGGCAGTCAGCCAGTCAGCCAGGCAGTCAATCAGGTAGTCAGCCAGTCAAGTAGTCAGTTAGGCAGTCAGCTAGGCAGTCAGTCAGTCAGTCAGCCAGGCAGTCAATCAGGCAGTCAGCCAGTCAGTCAGTCAGCCAGTCAGTCAGTCAGTCAGTCAGCCAGGCAGTCAATCAGGCAGTCAGGCAGTCAGCCAGTCAGTCAGCCAGTCACGCAGCCAGTCAGTCAGTCAGCCAGGCAGTCAATCAGGCAGTCAGGCAGTCAAGTAGTCAGTCAGGCAGTCAGCCAGTCAATCAGTCAGTCAGCCAGGCAGTAAGTCAGTCAGTCAGTCAGTCAGTCAGTCAGTCAGTCAGCACCATAGAGTTAATTGATTAGCTTGGGCTACATAGGGAACTGTATGTCTGTCTGTCTGGTTTAATGATAGGAAGCGCTGACAATGAAGAATCTGACCCATTCTAATTTTTAATTGCCAATGAAAAACTCAATATTTATGGTGGTCCCTCTGTCTGTCTGGATGAATGGGGAAGTGGATTGA
>NW_026290948.1:47500-57500 GCF_023373465.1 Oncorhynchus keta | reverse complement strand
TCCCACATCTACTGAAATACCACAGTGTTCCATTGATAAACTCCCATATCTACTCGGTGAAATACCACAGCGTGCCATTGATAAACTCCCATATCTACTGAAATACCACAGTGTTCCATTGATAAACTCCCATACCTACTGGGTGAAATACCACAGCGTGCCATTGATAAACTCCCATATCTACCGGGTGAAATACCACAGTGTTCCATTGATAAACTCCCATATCTACTGGGTGAAATACCACAGCGTGCCATTGATAAACTCCCATATCTACTGGGTGAAATACCACAGTGTTCCATTGATAAACTCCCACATCTACTGGGTGAAATACCACAGTGTTCCATTGATAAACTCCCATATCTACTGGGTGAAATACCACAGCGTGCCATTGATAAACTCCCATATCTACTGGGTGAAATACCACAGTGTTCCATTGATAAACTCCCATATCTACTGGGTGAAATACCACAGTGTTCCATAGATAAACTCCCATATCTACTGGGTGAAATACCACAGTGTTCCATTGATAAACTCCCATATCTACTGGGTGAAATACCACAGCGTGCCATTGATAAACTCCCATATCTACTGGGTGAAATACCACAGTGTTCCATTGATAAACTCCCATATCTACTGGGTGAAATACCACAGCGTGCCATTGATAAACTCCCATACCTACTGGGTGAAATACCACAGCGTGCCATTGATAAACTCCCACATCTACTGAAATACCACAGTGTTCCATTGATAAACTCCCACATCTACTGAAATACCACAGTGTTCCATTGATAAACTCCCATATCTACTGGGTGAAATACCACAGTGTTCCATTGATAAACTCCCATATCTACTGGGTGAAATACCACAGTGTTCCATTGATAAACTCCCATATCTACTGGGTGAAATACCACAGTGTTCCATTGATAAACTCCCATATCTACTGGGTGAAATACCACAGTGTTCCATTGATAAACTCCCATATCTACTGGGTGAAATACCACAGCGTGCCATTGATAAACTCCCATATCTACTGGGTGAAATACCACAGTGTTCCATTGATAAACTCCCATATCTACTGGGTGAAATACCACAGCGTGCCATTGATAAACTCCCATACCTACTGGGTGAAATACCACAGCGTGCCATTGATAAACTCCCACATCTACTGAAATACCACAGTGTTCCATTGATAAACTCCCACATCTACTGAAATACCACAGTGTTCCATTGATAAACTCCCATATCTACTGAAATACCACAGTGTTCCATTGATAAACTCCCACATCTACTGAAATACCACAGTGTTCCATTGATAAACTCCCACATCTACTGAAATACCACAGTGTTCCATTGATAAACTCCCATATCTACTGAAATACCACAGTGTTCCATTGATAAACTCCCACATCTACTGAAATACCACAGTGTTCCATTGATAAACTCCCATATCTACTGAAATACCACAGTGTTCCATTGATAAACTCCCACATCTACTGAAATACCACAGTGTTCCATTGATAAACTCCCATATCTACTGAAATACCAGTGTTCCATTGATAAACTCCCATATCTACTGGGTGAAATACCACAGCGTGCCATTGATAAACTCCCACATCTACTGAAATACCACAGCGTGCCATTGATAAACTCCCATATCTACTGAAATACCACAGTGTTCCATTGATAAACTCCCATACCTACTGGGTGAAATACCACAGCGTGCCATTGATAAACTCCCACATCTACTGAAATACCACAGTGTTCCATTGATAAACTCCCATATCTACTCGGTGAAATACCACAGCGTGCCATTGATAAACTCCCATATCTACTGAAATACCACAGTGTTCCATTGATAAACTCCCATACCTACTGGGTGAAATACCACAGCGTGCCATTGATAAACTCCCACATCTACTGAAATACCACAGTGTTCCATTGATAAACTCCCATATCTACTGGGTGAAATACCACAGTGTTCCATTGATAAACTCCCATATCTACTGGGTGAAATACCACAGCGTGCCATTGATAAACTCCCATATCTACTGGGTGAAATACCACAGTGTTCCATTGATAAACTCCCACATCTACTGGGTGAAATACCACAGTGTTCCATTGATAAACTCCCATATCTACTGGGTGAAATACCACAGCGTGCCATTGATAAACTCCCATATCTACTGGGTGAAATACCACAGTGTTCCATTGATAAACTCCCACATCTACTGGGTGAAATACCACAGTGTTCCATTGATAAACTCCCATATCTACTGGGTGAAATACCACAGCGTGCCATTGATAAACTCCCATATCTACTGGGTGAAATACCACAGCGTGCCATTGATAAACTCCCATATCTACTGGGTGAAATACCACAGTGTGACATCACAGCAGCAAGATGTGTGACCTGTTGCCACAAGAAAAGGGCAACCAGTGAAGAACAAACACCATTGTACAATACAACCCATATTTATTTTTATTTATTAACTATTTGCACATCGTTACAACACTGCACATAGCCATAATATATAACATTTGAAATGTCTCTATTCGTCAGGAAGAGAGAGAAGGGCTCTTACCAAGCCGACCAATCACATCTTCTTCTGAATTCCCGTCTCTGCGTCATCTTGCCATGGCCTCCAAAATCTGAAACAAAATATCATGACATCATTTAGTCATGTCTGGAGGCACAGTGTTTCTGTCCTGATCATTGAGTTGTACTCAAATGTGACTGTTATTTTAATTCATTACCTGTATTTAACCAGGCAAGTCAGTTAAAAGAACAAATTATTATTTACAATGACGGCCTACACAGGTCAAACCGTAACCAGGACGACGCTGGGGCAACTGTTCGGCGCCTAACGGGACTCCAAATCACAGCCGGTTGTGATACAGCCTGGATTTGAACCAGGGTGTCTGCACTGATACCTCAAGCACTGAGATGCAGTGCCTTAGACCACTACACCACTCAGGAGCCTCATGACAGCAGTAAAATGAACCAGACTCTGAAACAGGCAGTAGGCCTTGGTTTTTAGAAGTCTCATAACAACAGTAAAATGAAGCCAGACTCTGAATCAGGCAGTAGGCCTTGGTTTTTAGAAGTCTCATAAATACAGTATAATGAAGCCAGACTGAATCAGGCAGTAGGCCTTGGTTTTTAGAAGTCTCATAACTACAGTAAAATGAAGCCAGACTGAATCAGGCAGTAGGCCTTGGTTTTTAGAAGTCTCATAACTACAGTAAAATGAAGCCAGACTGAATCAGGCAGTAGGCCTTGGTTTTTAGAAGTCTCATAACAACAGTAAAATGAAGCCAGACTGAATCAGGCAGTAGGCCTTGGTTTTTAGAAGTCTCATAACTACAGTAAAATGAAGCCAGACTGAATCAGGCAGTAGGCCTTGGTTTTTAGAAGTCTCATATCTACAGTAAAATGAAGCCAGACTGAATCAGGCAGTAGGCCTTGGTTTTTAGAAGTCTCATATCTACAGTAAAATGAAGCCAGACTGAATCAGGCAGTAGGCCTTGGTTTTTAGAAGTCTCATAACTACAGTAAAATGAAGCCAGACTCTGAATCAGGCAGTAGGCCTTGGTTTTTAGAAGTCTCATAACTACAGTAAAATGAAGCCAGACTCTGAATCAAGAAGAAGAAGAAGAAGAATAACTGAAGAAGAAGAGGAAGAAGAAGAAGAACTGAAGAAGAACTGAAGAAGAAGAAGAAGAAGAAGAAGAAGAAGAAGAAGAAGAAGAAGAAGAAGAAGAAGAACTGAAGAATATCCTGGTCACTGAGATCCATCGTTTCTATTCTATAACGTTTTTAAAAGTAGGACGTCTCTGGTGATTGTCTGCACGTTACAAAGCTGTGAGTTTAGTGTTTGAGAAGATGCTGAACTTGTAATTCCCATGGGTTCCTATGGACCACTGCCAACGGAAACTCCTTCCACCACACCATAACTCCACTGTGTCTTATGAGGAGAGAGAGAGAGAGAGAGAGAGAGAGAGAGAGAGAGAGAGAGAGAGAGAGAGAGAGAGAGAGAGAGAGAGAGAGAGAGAGAGAGAGAGAGAGAGAGAGAGAGAGAGAGAGAGAGAGAGAGAGAGAGAGAGAGAGAGAGAGAGAGAGGGGAGAGAGAGAGACAGAGAGAGAGAGAGAGAGAGAGAGAGAGAGAGAGAGAGAGAGAGAGAGAGAGAGAGAGAGAGAGAGAGAGAGAGAGAGAGAGAGAGAAGAGAGAGAGAGAGAGAGAGAGAGAGAGAGAGAGAGAGAGAGAGAGAGAGAGAGAGAGAGAGAGAGAGAGAGAGAGAGAGAGAGAGAGAGAGAGGGGGAGAGAGAGTAGAGACAGAGAGAGAGAGAGAGAGAGAGAGAGAGAGAGAGAGAGAGAGAGAGAGACAGAGAGAGAGAGAGAGAGAGAGAGAGAGAGAGAGAGAGAGAGAGAGAGAGAGAGAGAGAGAGAGAGAGAGGAAAAAACGGGCTGTCAAAGCAGCTAGCTCAACGTCCGTATTCACATGTCCTTTCATCCCAGAGCCCCCCCCTCCACACACACAACGTTATCAAAGGAATTAAGAGACAGTTTATGGGGGCCTTTATGGAGGGCATTCAGATTAACAGTGATGATAAAACAAGGATTAGTTTTAGTCAGAAGTTCACATTGGGCCCTTATTGTGGTGTCGGCTGTTACACTGCTGTGCTCTAACTCTGCTCGGCTCTGAGCGCCGTGTGGTTTAAAGTTGGCTAGCAGGAACCGCGTTATTGGTCAATAGCTTTTAAATGCTTGAGTGATTGGTTCAGAGATTTTAAATGGTAGGGTGTGACTGTGCAGCAGTTCAAGTGTAGTTAAAGCGTTTGTAATTAGTGGTATCGACCGGTGGTGTGAGCCATAAGGCCATAGAAAACAGTTCTGCCGAACAGAGACGCCACAGAGCAATTAAACACAAAACACTTCAACCCTAGATCTGTTTTCAAACTATATCTCAAACCCATGCTGACACATGTAGAAGCCTACTTATCTGGCCTGGTATATATCTTCACATGGTATTTAAACAGCACAAACAAAGTACCAAAGAATCAAGTTAAACTTTTAAGACATTTGTCACATAATGATGTTGTGACTGTTTAGGGAGCGTCAAACAAAATGCCTATTATCAAGTTAAACTTTTAAGACATTTGTCACATAATGATGTCGTGACTGTTTAGGGAGCGTCAAACAAAGTGCCTATTATCAAGTTAAACTTTTAAGACATTTGTCACATAATGATGTCGTGACTGTTCGTCAAACAAAGTGCCTATTATCAAGTTAAACTTTTAAGACATTTGTCACATAATGATGTCGTGACTGTTTAGGGAGCGTCAAACAAAATGCCTATTATCAAGTTAAACTTTTAAGACATTTGTCACATAATGATGTCGTGACTGTTTAGGGAGTGTCAAACAAAATGCCTATTATCAAGTTAAACTTTTAAGGCATTTGTCACATGATGATGTCGTGACTGTTTAGGGAGCGTCAAACAAAATGCCTATTATCAAGTTAAACTTTTAAGACATTTGTCACATAATGATGTCGTGACTGTTTAGGGAGCGTCAAACAAAGTGCCTATTATCAAGTTAAACTTTTAAGACATTTGTCACATAATGATGTCGTGACTGTTTAGGGAGCGTCAAACAAAATGCCTATTATCAAGTTAAACTTTTAAGGCATTTGTCACATAATGATGTCGTGACTGTTTAGGGAGCGTCAAACAAAGTGCCTATTATCAAGTTAAACTTTTAAGACATTTGTCACATAATGATGTCGTGACTGTTTAGGGAGCGTCAAACAAAATGCCTATTATCAAGTTAAACTTTTAAGACATTTGTCACATAATGATGTCGTGACTGTTTAGGGAGCGTCAAACAAAATGCCTATTATCAAGTTAAACTTTTAAGACATTTGTCACATAATGAAGTCGTGACTGTTTAGGGAGCGTCAAACAAAATGCCTATTATCAAGTTAAACTTTTAAGACATTTGTCACATAATGAAGTCGTGACTGTTTAGGGAGCGTCAAACAAAATGCCTATTATCAAGTTAAACTTTTAAGACATTTGTCACATAATGATGTCGTGACTGTTTAGGGAGCGTCAAACAAAATGCCTATTATCAAGTTAAACTTTTAAGACATTTGTCACATAATGAAGTCGTGACTGTTTAGGGAGCGTCAAACAAAATGCCTATTATCAAGTTAAACTTTTAAGACATTTGTCACATAATGATGTCGTGACTGTTTAGGGAGCGTCAAACAAAATGCCTATTATCAAGTTAAACTTTTAAGGCATTTGTCACATAATGATGTCGTGACTGTTTAGGGAGCGTCAAACAAAGTGCCTATTATCAAGTTAAACTTTTAAGACATTTGTCACATAATGATGTCGTGACTGTTTAGGGAGCGTCAAACAAAATGCCTATTATCAAGTTAAACTTTTAAGACATTTGTCACATAATGAAGTCGTGACTGTTTAGGGAGCGTCAAACAAAATGCCTATTATCAAGTTAAACTTTTAAGACATTTGTCACATAATGATGTCGTGACTGTTTAGGGAGCGTCAAACAAAGTGCCTATTATCAAGTTAAACTTTTAAGACATTTGTCACATAATGATGTCGTGACTGTTTAGGGAGCGTCAAACAAAATGCCTATTATCAAGTTAAACTTTTAAGACATTTGTCACATAATGAAGTCGTGACTGTTTAGGGAGCGTCAAACAAAATGCCTATTATCAAGTTAAACTTTTAAGACATTTGTCACATAATGATGTCGTGACTGTTTAGGGAGCGTCAAACAAAGTGCCTATTATCAAGTTAAACTTTTAAGACATTTGTCACATAATGATGTCGTGACTGTTTAGGGAGCGTCAAACAAAATGCCTATTATCAAGTTAAACTTTTAAGACATTTGTCACATAATGAAGTCGTGACTGTTTAGGGAGCGTCAAACAAAATGCCTATTATCAAGTTAAACTTTTAAGACATTTGTCACATAATGATGTCGTGACTGTTTAGGGAGCGTCAAACAAAGTGCCAAAGAATCAAGTTAAACTTTTAAGACATTTGTCACATAATGATGTCGTGACTGTTTAGGGAGCGTCAAACAAAATGCCTATTATCAAGTTAAACTTTTAAGACATTTGTCACATAATGATGTCGTGACTGTTTAGGGAGCGTCAAACAAAATGCCTATTATCAAGTATCAAGTTCAAATGTATTTCTATCATATTTGCATGTCTGGATTAAGTGTAGGTTGGCTATACCGTATACAGTATATGCAGTACATTCAGAAAGTATTCAGACCCCTTGACTTTTTCCACGTTTTGTTAGTTTACAGCCCTATTAAAAAATGTATTACATTGTTTCCCCCCCCTCAATCTGCACACAATACCCCCATAACGACAAAGCAAAAAGAGTTTTGTTGACATTTTTTGCCCAAAAAATAAAATGATAAACGGAAATATCACATTTCCATAAGTATTCAGACCCTTTACTCAGTACTTTGTTGAAGCACCTTTGGCAGCGATTACAGCCTCAAGTCTTCTTGGGTATGACGCTACAAGCTTGGCACACCTGTATTTGGGGAGTTTCTCCCATTCTTCTCTACAGATCCTCTCAATCTCTGTCAGGTTGGATGGGGAGCGTCGATTCACAGCTATTTTCAGGTCTCTCCAGAGATGTTCGACCGGGTTCAAATCCGAGCTCTAGCTGTGCCACTCAAGGACATTCAGAGACTTATCCCGAAGCCACTCTTGCGTTGTCTTGGCTGTGTGCTTAGGGTCGTTGTCCTGTCGGAAGGTGAACCTACGCCCCAGTCTGAGGTCCTGAGTGCTCTGGAACAGGTTTTCATCAAATATATTTGTGCTTTGCTCCGTTCATCTTTCCCTCGATCCTGACTGGTCAACCTGCATATGAAAAACATCCCTACAGTATGATTCTGCCACCACCATGCTTCACCGTAGAGATGATGCCAATTACTTCGACCTCATCGCTTGGTTTTTGCTCTGACATGCACTGTCAACTGTGGGACTTTATATAGACAGGCGTGTGCACTTCATGTCCAATCAATTGAATTTACCACAGTTGGACTCCAATCAAGTCGTAGAAACATCTCAAGGATGATCAATGGAAACAGGATGCACCTGAGCTCAATTTTCAGTCTAAAAGCAAAGGGTCTGAATACTTATGTAAATAAGGTATTTCTGTTTATTTTTTATTTTTAATACATTTGCAAAAATGTCTATAAACTTGTTTTCACTTTGTCATTATGGGGTATTGTGATTTCATTATGGGTATTGTGATGTCATTATGGGGTATTGTGATGTCATTATGGGGTATTGTGATGTCATTATGGGGTATTGTGATGTCATTATGGGGTATTGTGATGTCATTATGGGGTATTGTGATGTCATTATGGGGTATTGTGATGTCATTATGGGGTATTGTGATGTCATTATGGGGTATTGTGATGTCATTATGGGGTATTGTGTGTAGATTGATGAGGAAAAATGCATTTAATCCATTTCAGAATAAGGCTGTAACTTAAAAACATTTGGAAAAAGTCAAAGGGTCTGAATACTTTCCAAATGCATTGTAACTTGGACTGTAAAACTGTATACTTTATAATTGTATACTGTACAACTGTATACTTTATAACTGTATACTGTACAACTGTATACTTTATAACTGTATACTTTATAACTGTACACTGTACAACTGTATACTTTATAACTGTATACTTTATAACTGTATACTTTATAACTGTATACTGTACAACTGTATACTTTATAACTGTATACTTTATAACTGTATACTGTACAACTGTATACTTTATAACTGTATACTGTACAACTGTATACTGTACAACTGTATACTTTATAACTGTATACTGTACAACTGTATACTTTATAACTGTATACTGTACAACTGTATACTGTACAACTGTATACTTTATAACTGTATACTGTACAACTGTATACTTTATAATGATATGTTTTATAACTGTGTACTTTATAACTGTATAATTGTATAATGTACACTGATAACTGTATACTGTATACTGTATAACTGTATAACTGTATACTGTATAGCTGTATAGTGTATAACTGTATAACTGTATACTATATAACTGTATAACTGTATACTGTACAACTGTATACTTTATAACTGTATACTGTACACCTGTATATTTTATAACTGTATACTGTACACCTGTATATTTTATAACTGTATACTGTACAACTGTATAGTGTATAACTGTATAACTGTATACTATATTACTGTATAACTGTATACTGTACAACTGTATACTTTATAACTGTATACTGTACACCTGTATATTTTATAACTGTATACTGTACACCTGTATATTTTATAACTGTATACTGTACAATTGTGTACTTTATAACTGTATAATTGTATAATGTACACTGATAACTGTATAATGTATACTGTATAACTGTATAACTGTATACTGTATAACTGTATACTATATAACTGTATACTGTATAACTTTATAACTGTATAATTGTATAATGTACACTGATAACTGTATAATGTATACTGTATAACTGTATAACTGTATACTGTATAACTGTATACTATATAACTGTATACTGTATAACTGTATACTATATAACTGTATAACTGTATAACTGTATAACTCTATACTGTATAACTGTATACTGTATAACTGTATACTGTATAACTCTATATAACTGTATACTGTATAACTCTATACTGTATAACTCTATACTGTATAACTCTATACTGTATAACTATATAACTCTATACTGTATAACTGTATACTGTATAACTGTATACTGTATAACTATATAACTCTATACTGTATAACTCTATACTGTATAACTATATAACTCTATACTGTATAACTCTATACTGTATAACTATATAACTCTATACTGTATAACTATATAACTCTATACTGTATAACTATATAACTCTATACTGTATAACTATATAACTC
>NW_026290948.1:20000-42500 GCF_023373465.1 Oncorhynchus keta | reverse complement strand
CTGTAATACCTACATGTTCCACCTGACCCAGTCTGTAATACCTACATGTTCCACCTGACCCAGTCTGTAATACCTACATGTTCAACCTGACCCAGTCTGTAATACCTACATGTTCAACCTGACCCAGTCTGTAATACCTACATGTTCCACCTCTCCCTGACCCAGTCTGTAATACCTACATGTTCAACCTCTCCCTGACCCAGTCTGTAATACCTACATGTCTCCACCTCTCCATGACCCAGTCTGTAATACCTACATGTTCAACCTCTCCCTGACCCAGTCTGTAATACCTACATGTTCAACCTGACCCTGACCCAGTCTGTAATACCTACATGTTCCACCTGACCCAGTCTGTAATACCTATATGTTCCACCTCTCCCTGACCCAGTCTGTAATACCTACATGTTCAACCTGACCCAGTCTGTAATACCTACATGTTCAACCTCTCCCTGACCCAGTCTGTAATACCTACATGTTCCACCTGACCCAGTCTGTAATACCTACATGTTCAACCTCTCCCTGACCCAGTCTGTAATACCTACATGTTCAACCTGACCCAGTCTGTAATACCTACATGTTCCACCTGACCCAGTCTGTAATACCTACATGTTCCACCTGACCCAGTCTGTAATACCTACATGTTCAACCTGACCCAGTCTGTAATACCTACATGTCCAACCTGACCCAGTCTGTAATACCTACATGTTCAACCTGACCCAGTCTGTAATACCTACATGTTCAACCTGACCCAGTCTGTAATACCTACATGTTCAACCTCTCCCTGACCCAGTCTGTAATACCTACATGTTCAACCTGACCCAGTCTGTAATACCTACATGTTCAACCTGACCCAGTCTGTAATACCTACATGTTCCACCTCTCCCTGACCCAGTCTGTAATACCTACATGTTCAACCTGACCCAGTCTGTAATACCTACATGTTCAACCTCTCCCTGACCCAGTCTGTAATACCTACATGTTCAACCTGACCCAGTCTGTAATACCTACATGTTCAACCTGACCCAGTCTGTAATACCTACATGTTCAACCTCTCCCTGACCCAGTCTGTAATACCTACATGTTCAACCTGACCCAGTCTGTAATACCTACATGTTCAACCTGACCCAGTCTGTAATACCTACATGTTCAACCTGACCCAGTCTGTAATACCTACATGTTCAACCTGACCCAGTCTGTAATACCTACATGTTCAACCTCTCCCTGACCCAGTCTGTAATACCTACATGTCTCTCCCTGACCCAGTCTGTAATACCTACATGTTCCACCTCTCCCTGACCCAGTCTGTAATACCTACATGTTCAACCTGACCCAGTCTGTAATACCTACATGTTCAACCTGACCCAGTCTGTAATACCTACATGTTCAACCTGACCCAGTCTGTAATACCTACATGTTCAACCTCTCCCTGACCCAGTCTGTAATACCTACATGTCTCTCCCTGACCCAGTCTGTAATACCTACATGTTCCACCTCTCCCTGACCCAGTCTGTAATACCTACATGTTCCACCTGACCCAGTCTGTAATACCTACATGTTCAACCTCTCCCTGACCCAGTCTGTAATACCTACATGTTCAACCTGACCCAGTCTGTAATACCTACATGTCTCTCCCTGACCCAGTCTGTAATACCTACATGTTCCACCTGACCCAGTCTGTAATACCTACATGTCTCTCCCTGACCCAGTCTGTAATACCTACATGTTCAACCTGACCCAGTCTGTAATACCTACATGTTCAACCTCTCCCTGACCCAGTCTGTAATACCTACATGTTCAACCAGACCCAGTCTGTAATACCTACATGTTCAACCTGACCCAGTCTGTAATACCTACATGTTCAACCTGACCCAGTCTGTAATACCTACATGTTCCACCTGACCCAGTCTGTAATACCTACATGTTCAACCTGACCCAGTCTGTAATACCTACATGTTCAACCTGACCCAGTCTGTAATACCTACATGTTCAATCTCTCCCTGACCCAGTCTGTAATACCTACATGTTCAACCTCTCCCTGACCCAGTCTGTAATACCTACATGTTCAACCTCTCCCTGACCCAGTCTGTAATACCTACATGTTCAACCTGACCCAGTCTGTAATACCTACATGTTCAACCTCTCCCTGACCCAGTCTGTAATACCTACATGTTCCACCTGACCCAGTCTGTAATACCTACATGTTCAACCTGACCCAGTCTGTAATACCTACATGTTCAACCTCTCCCTGACCCAGTCTGTAATACCTACATGTTCAACCTGACCCAGTCTGTAATACCTACATGTTCAACCTGACCCAGTCTGTAATACCTACATGTTCAACCTCTCCCTGACCCAGTCTGTAATACCTACATGTCTCTCCCTGACCCAGTCTGTAATACCTACATGTTCAACCTCTCCCTGACCCAGTCTGTAATACCTACATGTTCCACCTGTCCCAGTCTGTAATACCTACATGTTCCACCTGACCCAGTCTGTAATACCTACATGTTCAACCTGACGCAGTCTGTAATACCTACATGTTCAACCTGACCCAGTCTGTAATACCTACATGTTCCACCTCTCCCTGACCCAGTCTGTAATACCTACATGTTCAACCTCTCCCTGACCCAGTCTGTAATACCTACATGTCTCCACCTCTCCATGACCCAGTCTGTAATACCTACATGTTCAACCTCTCCCTGACCCAGTCTGTAATACCTACATGTTCAACCTGACCCTGACCCAGTCTGTAATCCTTACATGTTCCACCTGACCCAGTCTGTAATACCTACATATTCCACCTCTCCCTGACCCAGTCTGTAATACCTACATGTTCAACCTGACCCAGTCTGTAATACCTACATGTTCAACCTGACCCAGTCTGTAATACCTACATGTTCCACCTGACCCAGTCTGTAATACCTACATGTTCAACCTGACCCAGTCTGTAATACCTACATGTTCCACCTCTCCCTGACCCAGTCTGTAATACCTACATGTTCCACCTGACCCAGTCTGTAATACCTACATGTTCCACCTGACCCAGTCTGTAATACCTACATGTTCAACCTGACCCAGTCTGTAATACCTACATGTTCAACCTGACCCAGTCTGTAATACCTACATGTTCCACCTCTCCCTGACCCAGTCTGTAATACCTACATGTTCAACCTGACCCAGTCTGTAATACCTACACCTACATGTTCAACCTCTCCCTGACCCAGTCTGTAATACCTACATGTTCCACCTGTCCCAGTCTGTAATACCTACATGTTCCACCTGACCCAGTTTGTAATACCTACATGTTCAACCTGACCCAGTCTGTAATACCTACATGTTCAACCTGACCCAGTCTGTAATACCTACATGTTCCACCTCTCCCTGACCCAGTCTGTAATACCTACATGTTCAACCTCTCCCTGACCCAGTCTGTAATACCTACATGTTCAATCTCTCCCTGACCCAGTCTGTAATACCTACATGTTCAACCTCTCCCTGACCCAGTCTGTAATACCTACATGTTCAACCTCACCCTGACCCAGTCTGTAATACCTACATGTTCAACCTGACCCAGTCTGTAATACCTACATGTTCCACCTCTCCCTGACCCAGTCTGTAATACCTACATGTTCAACCTGACCCAGTCTGTAATACCTACATGTTCAACCTCTCCCTGACCCAGTCTGTAATACCTACATGTTCCACCTGACCCAGTCTGTAATACCTACATGTTCCACCTCTCCCTGACCCAGTCTGTAATACCTACATGTTCAACCTGACCCAGTCTGTAATACCTACATGTTCCACCTGACCCAGTCTGTAATACCTACATGTTCCACCTGACCCAGTCTGTAATACCTACATGTTCAACCTGACCCAGTCTGTAATACCTACATGTTCAACCTGACCCAGTCTGTAATACCTACATGTTCAACCTGACCCAGTCTGTAATACCTACATGTTCAACCTGACCCAGTCTGTAATACCTACATGTTCCACCTCTCCCTGACCCAGTCTGTAATACCTACATGTTCAACCTCTCCCTGACCCAGTCTGTAATACCTACATGTTCAATCTCTCCCTGACCCAGTCTGTAATACCTACATGTTCCACCTGACCCAGTCTGTAATACCTACATGTTCAACCTGACCCAGTCTGTAATACCTACATGTTCAACCTCTCCCTGACCCAGTCTGTAATACCTACATGTTCAACCTGACCCAGTCTGTAATACCTACATGTTCAACCTGACCCAGTCTGTAATACCTACATGTTCAACCTGACCCAGTCTGTAATACCTACATGTTCAACCTGACCCAGTCTGTAATACCTACATGTTCAACCTCTCCCTGACCCAGTCTGTAATACCTACATGTCTCTCCCTGACCCAGTCTGTAATACCTACATGTTCCACCTCTCCCTGACCCAGTCTGTAATACCTACATGTTCAACCTGACCCAGTCTGTAATACCTACATGTTCAACCTGACCCAGTCTGTAATACCTACATGTTCAACCTGACCCAGTCTGTAATACCTACATGTTCAACCTCTCCCTGACCCAGTCTGTAATACCTACATGTCTCTCCCTGACCCAGTCTGTAATACCTACATGTTCCACCTCTCCCTGACCCAGTCTGTAATACCTACATGTTCCACCTGACCCAGTCTGTAATACCTACATGTTCAACCTCTCCCTGACCCAGTCTGTAATACCTACATGTTCAACCTGACCCAGTCTGTAATACCTACATGTCTCTCCCTGACCCAGTCTGTAATACCTACATGTTCCACCTGACCCAGTCTGTAATACCTACATGTTCCCCCTGACCCAGTCTGTAATACCTACATGTTCAACCTGACCCAGTCTGTAATACCTACATGTTCAACCTCTCCCTGACCCAGTCTGTAATACCTACATGTTCAACCTGACCCAGTCTGTAATACCTACATGTTCAACCTGACCCAGTCTGTAATACCTACATGTTCAACCTGACCCAGTCTGTAATACCTACATGTTCCACCTGACCCAGTCTGTAATACCTACATGTTCAACCTGACCCAGTCTGTAATACCTACATGTTCAACCTGACCCAGTCTGTAATACCTACATGTTCAACCTGACCCAGTCTGTAATACCTACATGTTCCACCTCTCCCTGACCCAGTCTATAATACCTACATGTTCAACCTCTCCCTGACCCAGTCTGTAATACCTACATGTTCAACCTGACCCAGTCTGTAATACCTACATGTTCCCCCTGACCCAGTCTGTAATACCTACATGTCTCAACCTGACCCAGTCTGTAATACCTACATGTTCCCCCTGACCCAGTCTGTAATACCTACATGTTCAACCTGACCCAGTCTGTAATACCTACATGTTCAACCTCTCCCTGACCCAGTCTGTAATACCTACATGTTCAACCTGACCCAGTCTGTAATACCTACATGTTCAACCTGACCCAGTCTGTAATACCTACATGTTCAACCTGACCCAGTCTGTAATACCTACATGTTCAACCTCTCCCTGACCCAGTCTGTAGTACCTATATGTTCAACCTGACCCAGTCTGTAATACCTACATGTTCAACCTGACGCAGTCTGTAATACCTACATGTTCAACCTCTCCCTGACCCAGTCTGTAATACCTACATGTCCACCTGACCCAGTCTGTAATACCTACATGTTCAACCTCTCCCTGACCCAGTCTGTAATACCTACATGTTCAACCTGACCCAGTCTGTAATACCTACATGTTCAACCTGACCCAGTCTGTAATACCTACATGTTCAACCTCTCCCTGACCCAGTCTGTAATACCTACATGTTCAACCTCTCCCTGACCCAGTCTGTAATACCAACATGTTCCACCTCTCCTGACCCAGTCTGTAGTACCTACATGTTCAACCTGACCCAGTCTGTAATACCTACATGTTCCACCTGACCCAGTCTGTAATACCTACATGTTCAACCTCTCCCTGACCCAGTCTGTAATACCTACATGTTCCACCTCTCCCTGACCCAGTCTGTAATACCTACATGTTCAACCTGACCCAGTCTGTAATACCTACATGTTCCACCTCTCCCTGACCCAGTCTGTAGTACCTACATGTTCAACCTGACCCAGTCTGTAATACCTACATGTTCAACCTGACCCAGTCTGTAATACCTACATGTTCAACCTCTCCCTGACCCAGTCTGTAATACCTACATGTTCCACCTCTCCCTGACCCAGTCTGTAATACCTACATGTTCAACCTGACCCAGTCTGTAATACCTACATGTTCAACCTCTCCCTGACCCAGTCTGTAATACCTACATGTTCAACCTGACCCAGTCTGTAATACCTACATGTTCAACCTGACCCAGTCTGTAATACCTACATGTTCAACCTCTCCCTGACCCAGTCTGTAATACCTACATGTTCAACCTCTCCCTGACCCAGTCTGTAATACCTACATGTTCAACCTCTCCCTGACCCAGTCTGTAATACCTACATGTTCAACCTGACCCAGTCTGTAATACCTACATGTTCCACCTCTCCCTGACCCAGTCTGTAATACCTACATGTTCAACCTCTCCCTGACCCAGTCTGTAATACCTACATGTTCCACCTCTCCCTGACCCAGTCTGTAATACCTACATGTTCCACCTGACCCAGTCTGTAATACCTACATGTTCCACCTCTCCCTGACCCAGTCTGTAATACCTACATGTTCCACCTCTCCCTGACCCAGTCTGTAATACCTACATGTTCAACCTGACCCAGTCTGTAATACCTACATGTTCAACCTGACCCAGTCTGTAATACCTACATGTTCAACCTGACCCAGTCTGTAATACCTACATGTTCCACCTGACCCAGTCTGTAATACCTACATGTTCAACCTGACCCAGTCTGTAATACCTACATGTTCAACCTGACCCAGTCTGTAATACCTACATGTTCCACCTGACCCAGTCTGTAATACCTACATGTTCAACCTGACCCAGTCTGTAATACCTACATGTTCCACCTCTCCCTGACCCAGTCTGTAATACCTACATGTTCCACCTGACCCAGTCTGTAATACCTACATGTTCCACCTGACCCAGTCTGTAATACCTACATGTTCAACCTGACCCAGTCTGTAATACCTACATGTTCAACCTGACCCAGTCTGTAATACCTACATGTTCCACCTCTCCCTGACCCAGTCTATAATACCTACATGTTCAACCTCTCCCTGACCCAGTCTGTAATACCTACATGTTCAACCTGACCCAGTCTGTAATACCTACATGTTCCACCTCTCCCTGACCCAGTCTGTAATACCTACATGTTCAACCTGACCCAGTCTGTAATACCTACATGTTCCCCCTGACCCAGTCTGTAATACCTACATGTCTCAACCTGACCCAGTCTGTAATACCTACATGTTCCACCTGACCCAGTCTGTAATACCTACATGTTCAACCTGACCCAGTCTGTAATACCTACATGTTCAACCTGACCCAGTCTGTAATACCTACATGTTCCACCTGACCCAGTCTGTAATACCTACATGTTCAACCTGACCCAGTCTGTAATACCTACATGTTCAACCTGACCCAGTCTGTAATACCTACATGTCTCAACCTGACCCAGTCTGTAATACCTACATGTTCCACCTGACCCAGTCTGTAATACCTACATGTTCAACCTGACCCAGTCTGTAATACCTACATGTTCAACCTGACCCAGTCTGTAATATCTACATGTTCCACCTGACCCAGTCTGTAATACCTACATGTTCCACCTCTCCCTGACCCAGTCTGTAATACCTACATGTTCCACCTGACCCAGTCTGTAATACCTACATGTTCAACCTGACCCAGTCTGTAATACCTACATGTTCAACCTCTCCCTGACCCAGTCTGTAATACCTACATGTTCAACCTGACCCAGTCTGTAATACCTACATGTTCAACCTCTCCCTGACCCAGTCTGTAATACCTACATGTTCAAACTGACCCAGTCTGTAATACCTACATGTTCAACCTGACCCAGTCTGTAATACCTACATGTTAAACCGGACCCAGTCTGTAATACCTACATGTTCAACCTCTCCCTGACCCAGTCTGTAATACCTACATGTTCCACCTCTCCCTGACCCAGTCTGTAATACCTACATGTTCAACCTGACCCAGTCTGTAATACCTACATGTTCCACCTGACCCAGTCTGTAATACCTACATGTTCAACCTCTCCCTGACCCAGTCTGTAATACCTACATGTTCAACCTGACCCAGTCTGTAATACCTACATGTTCCACCTGACCCAGTCTGTAATACCTACATGTTCCACCTGACCCAGTCTGTAATACCTACATGTTCCACCTCTCCCTGACCCAGTCTGTAATACCTACATGTTCAACCTCTCCCTGAACCAGTCTGTAATACCTACATGTTCAACCTGACCCAGTCTGTAATACCTACATGTTCCACCTCTCCCTGACCCAGTCTGTAATACCTACATGTTCAACCTCTCCTGACCCAGTCTGTAATACCTACATGTTCAACCTGACCCAGTCTGTAATACCTACATGTTCCACCTGACCCAGTCTGTAATACCTACATGTTCCACCTCTCCCTGACCCAGTCTGTAATACCTACATGTTCCACCTCTCCCTGACCCAGTCTGTAATACCTACATGTTCAACCTCTCCCTGACCCAGTCTGTAATACCTACATGTTCCACCTCTCCCTGACCAAGTCTGTAATACCTACAGGTTCTACCTGACCCAGTCTGTAATACCTACATGTTCAACCTCTCCCTGACCCAGTCTGTAATACCTACATGTTCAACCTGACCCAGTCTGTAATACCTACATGTTCAACCTGACCCAGTCTGTAATACCTACATGTTCAACCTGTCCCTGACCCAGTCTGTAATACCTACATGTTCAACCTCTCCCTGACCCAGTCTATAATACCTACATGTTCAACCTGACCCAGTCTGTAATACCAACATGTTCAACCTCTCCCTGACCCAGTCTATAATACCTACATGTTCAACCTGACCCAGTCTGTAATACCTACATGTTCAACCTGACCCAGTCTGTAATACCTACATGTTCAACCTCTCCCTGACCCAGTCTGTAATACCTACATGTTCAACCTGACCCAGTCTGTAATACCTACATGTTCAACCTGACCCAGTCTGTAATACCTACATGTTCAACCTGACCCAGTCTGTAATACCTACATGTTCAACCTGACCCAGTCTGTAATACCTACATGTTCCACCTCTCCCTGACCCAGTCTGTAATACCTACATGTTCAACCTCTCCCTGACCCAGTCTGTAATACCTACATGTTCAATCTCTCCCTGACCCAGTCTGTAATACCTACATGTTCCACCTCTCCCTGACCCAGTCTGTAATACCTACATGTTCCACCTCTCCCTGACCCAGTCTGTAATACCTACATGTTTCACCTGACCCAGTCTGTAATACCTACATGTTCAACCTGACCCAGTCTGTAATACCTACATGTTCAACCTGACCCAGTCTGTAATACCTACATGTTCAACCTGACCCAGTCTGTAATACCTACATGTTCAACCTCTCCCTGACCCAGTCTGTAATACCTACATGTTCAACCTGACCCAGTCTGTAATACCTACATGTTCCACCTCTCCCTGACCCAGTCTGTAATACCTACATGTTCAACCTGACCCAGTCTGTAATACCTACATGTTCAACCTGACCCAGTCTGTAATACCTACATGTTCAACCTGTCCCTGACCCAGTCTGTAATACCTACATGTTCCACCTGACCCAGTCTGTAATACCTCCATGTTCAACCTGACCCAGTCTGTAATACCTACATGTTCAACCTCTCCCTGACCCAGTCTGTAATACCTACATGTTCAACCTGACCCAGTCTGTAATACCTACATGTTTCACCTGACCCAGTCTGTAATACCTACATGTTCAACCTGACCCAGTCTGTAATACCTACATGTTCAACCTGACCCAGTCTGTAATACCTACATGTTCAACCTGACCCAGTCTGTAATACCTACATGTTCCACCTGACCCAGTCTGTAATACCTACATGTTCAACCTGACCCAGTCTGTAATACCTACATGTTCCACCTCTCCCTGACCCAGTCTGTAATACCTACATGTTCCACCTGACCCAGTCTGTAATACCTACATGTTCCACCTCTCCCTGACCCAGTCTGTAAAACCTACATGTCTCAACCTGACCCAGTCTGTAATACCTACATGTCTCAACCTGACCCAGTCTGTAATACCTACATGTTCCACCTCTCCCTGACCCAGTCTATAATACCTACATGTTCAACCTCTCCCTGACCCAGTCTGTAAAACCTACATGTTCAACCTGACCCAGTCTGTAATACCTACATGTTCCACCTCTCCCTGACCCAGTCTGTAATACCTACATGTTCCACCTGACCCAGTCTGTAATACCTACATGTTCAACCTGACCCAGTCTGTAATACCTACATGTTCCACCTGACCCAGTCTGTAATACCTACATGTTCCACCTCTCCCTGACCCAGTCTGTAATACCTACATGTTCAACCTGACCCAGTCTATAATACCTACATGTTCAACCTCTCCCTGACCCAGTCTGTAATACCTACATGTTCAACCTCTCCCTGACCCAGTCTGTAATACCTACATATTCAACCTGACCCAGTCTGTAATACCTACATGTTCAACCTCTCCCTGACCCAGTCTGTAATACCTACATGTTCCACCTGACCCAGTCTGTAATACCTACATGTTCAACCTGACCCAGTCTGTAATACCTACATGTTCCACCTGACCCAGTCTGTAATACCTACATGTTCCACCTCTCCCTGACCCAGTCTGTAATACCTACATGTTCCACCTGACCCAGTCTGTAATACCTACATGTTCAACCTGACCCAGTCTGTAATACCTACATGTTCAACCTGACCCAGTCTGTAATACCTACATGTTCAACCTGACCCAGTCTGTAATACCTACATGTTCAACCTGACCCAGTCTGTAATACCTACATGTTCCACCTCTCCCTGACCCAGTCTGTAATACCTACATGTTCCACCTGACCCAGTCTGTAATACCTACATGTTCCACCTGACCCAGTCTGTAATACCTACATGTTCAACCTGACCCAGTCTGTAATACCTACATGTTCAACCTGACCCAGTCTGTAATACCTACATGTTCAACCTGACCCAGTCTGTAATACCTACATGTTCAACCTGACCCAGTCTGTAATACCTATATATAATAATATAATAATATATGCCATTTAGCAGACGCTTTTATCCAAAGCGACTTACAGTCATGTGTGCATACATTCTATGTATGGGTGGTCCCGGGATCGAACCCACTACCCTGGCGTTACAAGCGCCATGCTCTACCAACTGAGCTACATGTTCAACCTCTCCCTGACCCAGTCTGTAATACCTACATGTTCAACCTCTCCCTGACCCAGTCTGTAATACCTACATGTTCCACCTCTCCCTGACCCAGTCTGTAATACCTACATGTTCAACCTGACCCAGTCTGTAATACCTACATGTTCAACCTGACCCAGTCTGTAATACCTACATGTTCAACCTCTCCCTGACCCAGTCTGTAATACCTACATGTTCAACCTGACCCAGTCTGTAATACCTACATGTTCAACCTCTCCCTGACCCAGTCTGTAATACCTACATGTTCAACCTGACCCAGTCTGTAATACCTACATGTTCAACCTGACCCAGTCTGTAATACCTACATGTTCAACCTCTCCCTGACCCAGTCTATAATACCTACATGTTCAACCTCTCCCTGACCCAGTCTGTAATACCTCCATGTTTCAAGCAGACCACAATAGTCCCTGTGCCCAAGAACGCCATGGTAACCTGTCTAAATGACTATCCCCCCCGTAAACACTCACATCTGTAGCCATGAAGTGCTTTGAGAGGCTGGTCATGGCTCACATCAACACCATCATCCCAGAAACCCTGGACCCACTCCAGTTCACATACAGTATTGCCCCAACAGTCATTTGAAATCCATAGATTTGGACCTAATGAATTTATTTCAATTGACTGATTTCCTTAAATGATGCATGTTGATGCATGTTGAGTTTATATTTTTGTTCAGTATAATGTATGCATGCCATGGACAGACTATTTGACATAATGTGCACATTGCAAAAGACAGTATTTTATAGCAAATTTAGCAAAATTGCAAATTGCACTTTGTGAATGCATCCCGACAAAAAAACACCCACTTCCAGGTGAGAGGAAGCCACCAACCTCATCTCATCTGGAAGGAATGAGGAATGAGAGAATATTTGTCCTCCTGGCTGTAACAGGAAACCCCTGGTCCAGAAAATGAAGTACTAACCACATGAATCTAGCTCATGTGTTGTGTTTAGCCAAGAGCCAATTTACACAGGTGGGAGGGAGGGAGGGAGGGAGGGAGGGAGGGGGAGGGAGGGAGGGAGGGAGGGAGGGAGGGAGGGAGGGAGGGAGGAGGGAGGGAGGGGAGGGAGGGAGGGAGGGAGGGAGGGAGGGAGGGAGGGAGGGAGGGAGAAAAGAGAGAGACTAAAGGACTGGTAGAGATCTCTATGGTCATTATTACAGAGAACTCTGACTGGTTAAAACCTAATCGCACCAGATAACCACAGAAGACTGCTGTAATCACTCCTCCCTACCTCTCCTCCTCACTTCCCCTCCTTTCTTGTGGTTGCTGTGGCCTGTTTACTATCCCTCTATCTTTCTTTCTCTCTTCAGACCACAGACAGACCCAAAGGTCACTGTTCATTTATCCCTTTTTTAACATTTTGATTCATTTATTTTGATTTATCTACCACAAATATTAAAAGAAGCCAACCAACAGACCTGACCTGACCAGACCTGACCAGACCTGACCTGACCAGTCCAGACCTGACCAGACCAGACCTGACCTGACCTGACCAGTCCAGACCAGACCTGACCAGTCCAGACCAGACCTGACCTGACCAGACCTGACCAGTCCAGACCAGACCTGACCAGTCCAGACCAGACCAGACCTGACCAGTCCAGACCTGACCAGACCAGACCAGACCTGACCTGACCAGACCTGACCAGTCCAGACCTGACCAGTCCAGACCTGACCAGACCTGACCTGACCTGACCAGTCCAGACCTGACCTGACCAGTCCAGACCAGACCAGACCTGACCAGTCCAGACCAGACCAGACCAGACCAGTCCAGACCTGACCTGACCAGACCAGACCAGACCTGACCAGTCCAGACCTGACCTGACCAGACCAGACCAGACCTGACCAGTCCTGACCTGACCAGCTGCTCTAAACAACTGACTTAGTTTGATTTAGTTTGCTGCTCCAAACAACTGTGGACTTAGTTTGCTGCTCTAAACAACTGTGGACTTAGTTTGCTGCTCTAAACAACTGTGGACTTAGTTTGATACTCTAAACAACTGTGGACTTAGTTTGCTGCTCTAAACAACTGTGGACTTAGTTTGATTTAGTTTGCTGCTCTAAACAACTGTGGACTTAGTTTGATTTAGTTTGCTACTCTAAACAACTGTGGACTTAGTTTACTGCTCTAAACAACTGTGGACTTAGTTTGATTTAGTTTGCTACTCTAAACAACTGTGGACTTAGTTTGCTGCTCTAAACAACTGTGGACTTAGTTTGATACTCTAAACAACTGTGGACTTAGTTTGCTTCTCTAAACAACTGTGGACTTAGTTTGCTGCTCTAAACAACTGTGGACTTAGTTTGATACTCTAAACAACTGTGGACTTAGTTTGCTGCTCTAAACAACTGTGGACTTAGTTTGATTTAGTTTGCTGCTCTAAACAACGGTGGACTTAGTTTGATTTAGTTTGCTACTCTAAACAACTGTGGACTTAGTTTGCTGCTCTAAACAACTGTGGACTTAGTTTGATACTCTAAACAACTGTGGACTTAGTTTGATACTCTAAACAACTGTGGACTTAGTTTGATACTCTAAACAACTGTGGACTTAGTTTGCTGCTCTAAACAACTGTGGACTTAGTTTGATTTAGTTTGCTGCTCTAAACAACTGTGGACTTAGTTTGATTTAGTTTGCTGCTCTAAACAACTGTGGACTTAGTTTGATTTAGTTTGCTGCTCTAAACAACGGTGGACTTAGTTTGATTTAGTTTGCTACTCTAAACAACTGTGGACTTAGTTTGCTGCTCTAAACAACTGTGGACTTAGTTTGCTTCTCTAAACAACTGTGGACTTAGTTTGCTGCTCTAAACAACTGTGGACTTAGTTTGATACTCTAAACAACTGTGGACTTAGTTTGCTGCTCTAACCAACGGTGGACATAGTTTGATTTAGTTTGCTGCTCTAAACAACGGTGGACTTAGTTTGATTTAGTTTGCTACTCTAAACAACTGTGGACTTAGTTTGCTACTCTCTTCCCTGCTGCATACAGACATTGATAAACAACTCTGATCTGAGGGTACAAGCTAGATCAATCCCTCTGCCCTTCTCCACATTACATCTGAGGGTACCAGCTAGATCACTCCCTCTGCCCTTCTCCACATTACATCTGAGGGTACCACTAGATCACTCCCTCTGCCCTTCTCCACAATACATCTGAGGGTACCACTAGATCACTCCCTCTGCCCTTCTCCACATTACATCTGAGGGTACCAGCTAGATCACTCCCTCTGCCCTTCTCCACATTACATCTGAGGGTACCACTAGATCACTCCTCTGCCCTTCTCCACATTACATCTGAGGGTACCACTAGATCACTCCCTCTGCCCTTCTCCACATTACATCTGAGGGTACCACTAGATCACTCCCTCTGCCCTTCTCCACATTACATCTGAGGGTACCAGCTAGATCACTCCCTCTGCCCTTCTCCACATTACATCTGAGGGTACCAGCTAGATCACTCCCTCTGCCCTTCTCCACAATACATCTGAGGGTACAAGCTAGATCACTCCCTCTGCCCTTCTCCACATTACATCTGAGGGTACAAGCTAGATCACTCCCTCTGCCCTTCTCCACATTACATCTGAGGGTACCAGCTAGATCACTCCCTCTGCCCTTCTCCACATTACATCTGAGGGTACCAGCTAGATCACTCCCTCTGCCCTTCTCCACAATACATCTGAGGGTACAAGCTAGATCACTCCCTCTGCCCTTCTCCACATTACATCTGAGGGTACAAGCTAGATCACTCCTCTGCCCTTCTCCACAATACATCTGAGGGTACCAGCTAGATCACTCCCTCTGCCCTTCTCCACATTACATCTGAGGGTACCAGCTAGATCACTCCCTCTGCCCTTCTCCACATTACATCTGAGGGTACCAGCTAGATCACTCCTCTGCCCTTCTCCACATTACATCTGAGGGTACCACTAGATCACTCCTCTGCCCTTCTCCACATTACATCTGAGGGTACCAGCTAGATCACTCCCTCTGCCCTTCTCCACATTACATCTGAGGGTACCAGCTAGATCACTCCCTCTGCCCTTCTCCACATTACATCTGAGGGTACCACTAGATCACTCCTCTGCCCTTCTCCACATTACATCTGAGGGTACCACTAGATCACTCCCTCTGCCCTTCTCCACATTACATCTGAGGGTACCAGCTAGATCACTCCCTCTGCCCTTCTCCACATTACATCTGAGGGTACCACTAGATCACTCCCTCTGCCCTTCTCCACATTACATCTGAGGGTACCACTAGATCACTCCTCTGCCCTTCTCCACATTACATCTGAGGGTACCACTAGATCACTCCCTCTGCCCTTCTCCACATTACATCTGAGGGTACCAGCTAGATCACTCCCTCTGCCCTTCTCCACATTACATCTGAGGGTACCAGCTAGATCACTCCCTCTGCCCTTCTCCACATTACATCTGAGGGTACCACTAGATCACTCCCTCTGCCCTTCTCCACATTACATCTGAGGGTACCACTAGATCACTCCCTCTGCCCTTCTCCACATTACATCTGAGGGTACCACTAGATCACTCCCTCTGCCCTTCTCCACATTACATCTGAGGGTACCACTAGATCACTCCCTCTGCCCTTCTCCACATTACATCTGAGGGTACCAGCTAGATCACTCCCTCTGCCCTTCTCCACATTACATCTGAGGGTACCACTAGATCACTCCCTCTGCCCTTCTCCACATTACATCTGAGGGTACCAGCTAGATCACTCCCTCTGCCCTTCTCCACATTACATCTGAGGGTACCAGCTAGATCACTCCCTCTGCCCTTCTCCACATTACATCTGAGGGTACCACTAGATCACTCCCTCTGCCCTTCTCCACATTACATCTGAGGGTACCACTAGATCACTCCCTCTGCCCTTCTCCACATTACATCTGAGGGTACCACTAGATCACTCCCTCTGCCCTTCTCCACATTACATCTGAGGGTACCACTAGATCACTCCCTCTGCCCTTCTCCACATTACATCTGAGGGTACCAGCTAGATCACTCCCTCTGCCCTTCTCCACATTACATCTGAGGCTACCACTAGATCACTCCCTCTGCCCTTCTCCACATTACATCTGAGGGTACCACTAGATCACTCCCTCTGCCCTTCTCCACATTACATCTGAGGGTACCACTAGATCACTCCCTCTGCCCTTCTCCACATTACATCTGAGGGTACCACTAGATCACTCCCTCTGCCCTTCTCCACATTACATCTGAGGGTACCACTAGATCACTCCTCTGCCCTTCTCCACATTACATCTGAGGGTACCACTAGATCACTCCCTCTGCCCTTCTCCACAATACATCTGAGGCTACCACTAGATCACTCCCTCTGCCCTTCTCCACAATACATCTGAGGGTACCACTAGATCACTCCCTCTGCCCTTCTCCACATTACATCTGAGGGTACCAGCTAGATCACTCCCTCTGCCCTTCTCCACATTACATCTGAGGGTACCACTAGATCACTCCCTCTGCCCTTCTCCACATTACATCTGAGGGTACCAGCTAGATCACTCCCTCTGCCCTTCTCCACATTACATCTGAGGGTACCACTAGATCACTCCTCTGCCCTTCTCCACATTACATCTGAGGGTACCAGCTAGATCACCCCTCTGCCCTTCTCCACATTACATCTGAGGGTACCACTAGATCACTCCCTCTGCCCTTCTCCACATTACATCTGAGGGTACCAGCTAGATCACTCCCTCTGCCCTTCTCCACATTACATCTGAGGGTACCACTAGATCACTCCTCTGCCCTTCTCCACATTACATCTGAGGGTACCAGCTAGATCACTCCCTGCCCTTCTCCACATTACATCTGAGGGTACCAGCTAGATCACTCCCTCTGCCCTTCTCCACATTACATCTGAGGGTACCACTAGATCACTCCTCTGCCCTTCTCCACATTACATCTGAGGGTACCACTAGATCACTCCCTCTGCCCTTCTCCACATTACATCTGAGGGTACCACTAGATCACTCCTCTACCCTTCTCCACATTACATCTGAGGGTACCAGCTAGATCACTCCCTCTGCCCTTCTCCACATTACATCTGAGGGTACCACTAGATCACTCCCTCTGCCCTTCTCCACATTACATCTGAGGGTACCAGCTAGATCACTCCCTCTGCCCTTCTCCACATTACATCTGAGGGTACCACTAGATCACTCCTCTGCCCTTCTCCACATTACATCTGAGGGTACCACTAGATCACTCCCTCTGCCCTTCTCCACATTACATCTGAGGGTACCAGCTAGATCACTCCCTCTGCCCTTCTCCACATTACATCTGAGGGTACCACTAGATCACTCCCTCTGCCCTTCTCCACATTACATCTGAGGGTACCAGCTAGATCACTCCCTCTGCCCTTCTCCACATTACATCTGAGGGTACCAGCTAGATCACTCCCTCTGCCCTTCTCCACATTACATCTGAGGGTACCAGCTAGATCACTCCTCTGCCCTTCTCCACATTACATCTGAGGGTACCAGCTAGATCACTCCCTCTGCCCTTCTCCACATTACATCTGAGGGTACCACTAGATCACTCCCTCTGCCCTTCTCCACATTACATCTGAGGGTACCACTAGATCACTCCCTCTGCCCTTCTCCACATTACATCTGAGGGTACCAGCTAGATCACTCCCTCTGCCCTTCTCCACATTACATCTGAGGGTACCACTAGATCACTCCCTCTGCCCTTCTCCACATTACATCTGAGGGTACCACTAGATCACTCCCTCTGCCCTTCTCCACATTACATCTGAGGCTACCACTAGATCACTCCCTCTGCCCTTCTCCACATTACATCTGAGGGTACCAGCTAGATCACTCCCTCTGCCCTTCTCCACATTACATCTGAGGGTACCACTAGATCACTCCCTCTGCCCTTCTCCACATTACATCTGAGGGTACCAGCTAGATCACTCCCTCTGCCCTTCTCCACATTACATCTGAGGGTACCAGCTAGATCACTCTCTCTGCTCTCTCTCTCTCTCATTACATCTGAGGGTACTCTCTCTCACTCTCTCTCTCTCTCTCTCTCTCTCTCTTCTCTCTCTCTCTCTCTCTCTTATCTCCTCTCTCTCTCTATCTCTCTCTCTCTCTCTCTCTCTCTCTCTCTCTCTCTGTCTCTCTCTCTCTCTCTCTCTCTCTCTCTCTCTCTCTCTCTCTCTCTCTCTCTCTCTCTCTCTCTCTCTCTCTCTCTCTCTCTCTCTCTCTCTCTCTCTCTCTCTCTCTCTCTCTCTCTCTCACTCTGTGGTGGGCAGGTCAGAGAGATCAGGATAAGGGCTGCGTCTAGGGCTGGTGCGGTGTTACCACCATATTACCGCCACACGGTTAGTCATGAGTCATAACCGCAGTGAAATTCCACTTGACCATTGAGTCACGGTAATCTCCTTTTATGCACTCTGGACAGGCTTTGATACTACCCAACCTGCTAACTACCATCAGGTCCTAATGGCCTGGTACTCAGGGCTATATTGTTACAATCAGGTCCTAATGGCCTGGTACTCAGGGCTCTATTGCTACAATCAGATCCTAATGGCCTGGTACTCAGGGCTCTATTGCTACAATCAGGTCCTAATGGCCTGGTACTCAGGGCTCTATTGTCCCTCCATCAGGTCCTAATGGCCTGGTTCTCAGGGCTCTATTGTCCCTCCATCAGGTCCTAATGACCTGGTACTCAGGGCTCTATTGTTCCTCCATCAGGTCCTAATGGCCTGCTACTCAGGGCTCTACTGTCCCTCCATCAGGTCCTAATGACCTGGTACTCAGGGCCCTATTGTCCCTCTATTGTCCCTCCATCAGGTCCTAATGACCTGGTACTCAGGGCTCTACTGTCCCTCCATCAGGTCCTAATGACCTGGTACTCAGGGCTCTATTGTCCCTCCATCAGGTCCTAATGACCTGGTACTCAGGGCTCTATTGTCCCTCCATCAGGTCCTAATGACCTGGTACTCAGGGCTCTACTGTCCCTCCATCAGGTCCTAATGACCTGGTACTCAGGGCTCTACTGTCCCTCCATCAGGTCCTAATGACCTGGTACTCAGGGCTCTACTGTCCCTCCATCAGGTCCTAATGACCTGGTACTCAGGGCTCTATTGTTCCTCCATCAGGTCCTAATGACCTGGTACTCAGGGCTCTACTGTCCCTCCATCAGGTCCTAATGACCTGGTACTCAGGGCTCTACTGTCCCTCCATCAGGTCCTAATGACCTGGTACTCAGGGCTCTATTGTCCCTCTATTGTCCCTCCATCAGGTCCTAATGACCTGGTACTCAGGGCTCTACTGTCCCTCCATCAGGTCCTAATGACCTGGTACTCAGGGCTCTATTGTCCCTCTATTGTCCCTCCATCAGGTCCTAATGACCTGGTACTCAGGGCTCTATTGTCCCTCTATTGTCCCTCCATCAGGTCCTAATGACCTGGTACTCAGGGCTCTACTGTCCCTCCATCAGGTCCTAATGACCTGGTACTCAGGGCTCTATTGTCCCTCTATTGTCCCTCCATCAGGTCCTAATGACCTGGTACTCAGGGCTCTATTGTCCCTCCATCAGGTCCTAATGACCTGGTACTCAGGGCTCTATTGTCCCTCCATCAGGTCCTAATGACCTGGTACTCAGGGCTCTACTGTCCCTCCATCAGGTCCTAATGACCTGGTACTCAGGGCTCTACTGTCCCTCCATCAGGTCCTAATGACCTGGTACTCAGGGCTCTACTGTCCCTCCATCAGGTCCTAATGACCTGGTACTCAGGGCTCTATTGTTCCTCCATCAGGTCCTAATGGCCTGCTACTCAGGGCTCTACTGTCCCTCCATCAGGTCCTAATGACCTGGTACTCAGGGCTCTACTGTCCCTCCATCAGGTCCTAATGACCTGGTACTCAGGGCTCTACTGTCCCTCCATCAGGTCCTAATGACCTGCTACTCAGGGCTCTATTGTCCCTCTATTGTCCCTCCATCAGGTCCTAATGACCTGGTACTCAGGGCTCTATTGTCCCTCTATTGTCCCTCCATCAGGTCCTAATGACCTGGTACTCAGGGCTCTACTGTCCCTCCATCAGGTCCTAATGACCTGGTACTCAGGGCTCTATTGTCCCTCTATTGTCCCTCCATCAGGTCCTAATGACCTGGTACTCAGGGCTCTATTGTCCCTCTATTGTCCCTCCATCAGGTCCTAATGACCTGGTACTCAGGGCTCTACTGTCCCTCCATCAGGTCCTAATGACCTGGTACTCAGGGCTCTACTGTCCCTCCATCAGGTCCTAATGACCTGGTACTCAGGGCTCTATTGTCCCTCCATCAGGTCCTAATGACCTGGTTCTCAGGGCTCTACTGTCCCTCCATCAGGTCCTAATGACCTGGTACTCAGGGCTCTATTGTCCCTCCATCAGGTCCTAATGACCTGGTTCTCAGGGCTCTACTGTCCCTCCATCAGGTCCTAATGACCTGGTACTCAGGGCTCTATTGTCCCTCTATTGTCCCTCCATCAGGTCCTAATGACCTGGTTCTCAGGGCTCTATTGTTCCTCCATCAGGTCCTAATGGCCTGGTACTCAGGGCTCTACTGTCCCTCCATCAGGTCCTAATGACCTGGTACTCAGGGCTCTATTGTTCCTCCATCAGGTCCTAATGGCCTGCTACTCAGGGCTCTACTGTCCCTCCATCAGGTCCTAATGGCCTGGTACTCAGGGCTCTACTGTCCCTCCATCGGGTCCTAATGACCTGGTACTCAGGGCTCTACTGTCCCTCCATCAGGTCCTAATGACCTGGTACTCAGGGCTCTACTGTCCCTCCATCAGGTCCTAATGACCTGGTACTCAGGGCTCTACTGTCCCTCCATCAGGTCCTAATGACCTGGTACTCAGGGCCCTATTGTCCCTCTATTGTCCCTCCATCAGGTCCTAATGACCTGGTACTCAGGGCTCTACTGTCCCTCCATCAGGTCCTAATGACCTGGTACTCAGGGCTCTATTGTCCCTCTATTGTCCCTCCATCAGGTCCTAATGACCTGGTACTCAGGGCTCTATTGTCCCTCTAACCACTCTGACATCAATGCAAATTCCATCTAAAATCACATAAAACACCTGTGGTCAAAACAAATAGCACCGAATAGTACTTCTGAAACTCACCCCGCTGCTGTGATTGATCAAGTTGAAGAAAGAAGTTCAACAGCAGGTTGAAACAGTGTATAAACCTGGTCGTTGTGGACGTTGTATCTGAGCCAAACACGACTAAATGGCCAGCGACCTTCTGAGGTGATGTTTAATCAAAACACAACCAGAGGCATATTGGAACCTATTTGTATGTCTAGGCTTCTGAGCCCAAGCCTGGGGGCGGGGGGGGGGGGGGGGGGGGACTGAATTATAATGATGATTGTGGTGTTATACAGTAGTACATAGCCTACTGCATATTACTCGTTACAGAAGAAAAAAACATAAAACAAAACTGATATAAGATGTCTTTGGTACATAATTGGTCTATAGCCTATAGTCCACGATTAAAGAAAAATGAAAGTAATTGCCTTTGAGTGTGGACTGTACTATTCTAAATGTCTCTCTGTGAGTCTGGGAGAGAACGTACAGCCCTAGGCCATGCTGGTGGTTCATTGATTGTGCCTGGGCGGCTTAAAGTTAGCCTACAATTAGGGCATTTGCATTTGAATAGCCTAGTAATAGGGAATGTTATTTTTAAATATGTTTTCATAATTAATTGGGTGAAACGTTAGCTACAGAATGTCTCACCACCATATGTTTCCATCTCCTCCCCTCTGTCTCTCTCTTTCTCTCTGCCTCCCCCTGGTACATCTACCTGCCTCTATGTCCCTCTCTCCCATCTTTCTCTGCCTCCCTTCTTCCCCCTTCTTTCTACCTTTCCCTCCTCTCTCCCCTATATCTCTCTCTCTCTCTCTCTCCCTAACTCTGCCTCTCTGCCTATCTCTCTCTCATATCTCTCTCCTCTCTCTCTCTCTCTCTCTCTCTCTCTCTAGTCTCTCTCTCTCTCTCTGTCT
>NW_026290948.1:0-15000 GCF_023373465.1 Oncorhynchus keta | reverse complement strand
TTTTTGTATTATTGGGATTGCGGCTGACTAGGGGTGTTGTATGGGCTTGGCTGCCTGAGGCGGTTCTCAATCAGAGTCAGGTGATTCTTGTTGTCTCTGATGGGGAACCGTATTTAGGTAGCCTGGGTTTCACTGTGTATTTCGTGGGTGATTGTTCCTGTCTCTGTGTAGTTTCACCAGATAGGCTGTAATTAGGTTTCACGTTCCGTTTGTTGTTTTGTATTTGTATAGTTATTTCATGTGTCACTTTGTTCATTAAAGTCATGAGTAACCATCACGCTGCATTTCGGTCCGACTCTCTTTCAACAAACGAAGAACGCTGTTACAGTTATATTATATTAATGTTATATTACTGTTACAGTAATGTTATATTAATGGTATATTGATGTTATATTACTGGTATGTTAATGTTAGGTTAATGTTATATTAATATTATATTATATTAATGTTATATTACTGGTATGTTAATGGTATGTTAATGTTATATTAATGTTATATTAATGTTATATTACTGTTACCGTAATGTTATATTAATGGTATATTGATGTTATATTACTGGTATGTTAATGTTAGGTTAATGTTATATTAATATTATATTATATTAATGTTATATTACTGTTACCGTAATGTTATATTAATGGTATATTGATGTTATATTACTGGTATGTTAATGTTAGGTTAATGTTATATTAATATTATATTATATTAATGTTATATTACTGTTACCGTAATGTTATATTAATGGTATATTGATGTTATGTTAATGGTATGTTTATGTTAATGTTATATTATATTAATGTTGTATTACTGGTATGTTAATGCTATGTTAATGTTATGTTAATGTTATATTATATTAATGTTATATTACTGGTATGTTAATGCTATGTTAATGTTATGAATACCTAGGATAGGATAAAGTAATCCTTCTCACCCCCTTAAAAGATTTAGATGCACTATTGTAAAGTGGCTGTTCCACTGGATGTCATAAGGTGAATGCACCAATTTGTAAGTCGCTCTGGATAAGAGCGTCTGCTAAATGACTTAGATGTAAATGTAAAATGATATTAATGTTATATTATATTAATGTTATATTACTGTTATATTAATGTTATATTAATGTTATATTATATTAATGTTATATTATATTAATGTTATATTACTGTTATATTGATGTTATATTAATGTTAATGTTATGTTTATGGTATATTAATGTTATGTTAATGTTAGTGTAATGTTATGTCAATGTTATGTTAATGTTATATTAATGTTATATTATATTAATGTTATATTAATGTTATATTACTGTTATATTGATGTTATATTAATGTTAATGTTATGTTTATGGTATATTAATGTTATGTTAATGTTAGTGTAATGTTATGTCAATGTTATGTTAATGTTATATTCAAGTTATATTCATGTTATATATATTGATGTTATATTCATGTTATGTTAATGTTATATTGATGGTATATTATATTAATGTTATGGTAATGTTATATTGATGGTATATTATATTAATGTTATGGTAATGTTATATTGATGGTATATTATATTAATGTTATGGTAATGTTATATTGATGGTATATTATATTAATGTCATGTTTCCCTGCTCTGTAGAAACCTGGTGTTACAGTAGTAAATGTTTCCCTGCTCTGTAGAAACCTGGTGTTACAGTAGTAAATGTTTCCCTGCTCTGTAGAAACCTGGTGTTACAGTAGTAAATGTTTCCATGTGATGCTCTGTAGAAACCTGGTGTTACAGTAGTAAATGTTTCCCTGCTCTGTAGAAACCTGGTGTTACAGTAGTAAATGTTTCCATGTGATGCTCTGTAGAAACCTGGTGTTACAGTAGTAAATGTTTCCATGTGATGCTCTGTAGAAACCTGGTGTTACAGTAGTAAATGTTTCCCTGCTCTGTAGAAACCTGGTGTTACAGTAGTAAATGTTTCCATGTGATGCTCTGTAGAAACCTGGTGTTACAGTAGTAAATGTTTCCATGTGATGCTCTGTAGAAACCTGGTGTTACAGTAGTAAATGTTTCCCTGTGATGCTCTGTAGAAACCTGGTGTTACAGTAGTAAATGGTTCCATGTGATGCTCTGTAGAAACCTGGTGTTACAGTAGTAAATGTTTCCATGTGATGCTCTGTAGAAACCTGGTGTTACAGTAGTAAATGTTTCCCTGTGATGCTCTGTAGAAACCTGGTGTTACAGTAGTAAATGGTTCCATGTGATGCTCTGTAGAAACCTGGTGTTACAGTAGTAAATGTTTCCATGTGATGCTCTGTAGAAACCTGGTGTTACAGTAGTAAATGTTTCCATGTGATGCTCTGTAGAAACCTGGTGTTACAGTAGTAAATGTTTCCCTGCTCTGTAGAAACCTGGTGTTACAGTAGTAAATGTTTCCCTGTGATGCTCTGTAGAAACCTGGTGTTACAGTAGTAAATGTTCCCATGTGATGCTCTGTAGAAACCTGGTGTTACAGTAGTAAATGTTTCCATGTGATGCTCTGTAGAAACCTGGTGTTACAGTAGTAAATGTTCCCCTGTGATGCTCTGTAGAAACCTGGTGTTACAGTAGTAAATGTTTCCCTGTGATGCTCTGTAGAAACCTGGTGTTACAGTAGTAAATGTTTCCATGTGATGCTCTGTAGAAACCTGGTGTTACAGTAGTAAATGTTTCCATGTGATGCTCTGTAGAAACCTGGTGTTACAGTAGTAAATGTTTCCATGTGATGCTCTGTAGAAACCTGGTGTTACAGTAGTAAATGTTTCCATGTGATGCTCTGTAGAAACCTGGTGTTACAGTAGTAAATGTTTCCCTGTGATGCTCTGTAGAAACCTGGTGTTACAGTAGTAAATGTTTCCTGCTCTGTAGAAACCTGGTGTTACAGTAGTAAATGTTTCCATGTGATGCTCTGTAGAAACCTGGTGTTACAGTAGTAAATGTTTCCATGTGATGCTCTGTAGAAACCTGGTGTTACAGTAGTAAATGTTTCCATGTGATGCTCTGTAGAAACCTGGTGTTACAGTAGTAAATGTTTCCATGTGATGCTCTGTAGAAACCTGGTGTTACAGTAGTAAATGTTTCCCTGCTCTGTAGAAACCTGGTGTTACAGTAGTAAATGTTTCCCTGTGATGCTCTGTAGAAACCTGGTGTTACAGTAGTAAATGTTTCCCTGCTCTGTAGAAACGTGGTGTTACAGTAGTAAATGTTTCCATGTGATGCTCTGTAGAAACCTGGTGTTACAGTAGTAAATGTTTCCCTGCTCTGTAGAAACCTGGTGTTACAGTAGTAAATGTTTCCATGTGATGCTCTGTAGAAACCTGGTGTTACAGTAGTAAATGTTTCCCTGTGATGCTCTGTAGAAACCTGGTGTTACAGTAGTAAATGTTTCCCTGTGATGCTCTAGAAACCTGGTGTTACAGTAGTAAATGTTTCCATGTGATGCTCTGTAGAAACCTGGTGTTACAGTAGTAAATGTTTCCATGTGATGCTCTGTAGAAACCTGGTGTTACAGTAGTAAATGTTTCCCTGTGATGCTCTGTAGAAACCTGGTGTTACAGTAGTAAATGTTTCCATGTGATGCTCTGTAGAAACCTGGTGTTACAGTAGTAAATGTTTCCCTGTGATGCTCTGTAGAAACCTGGTGTTACAGTAGTAAATGTTTCCATGTGATGCTCTGTAGAAACCTGGTGTTACAGTAGTAAATGTTTCCCTGCTCTGTAGAAACCTGGTGTTTCCATGTGATGCTCTGTACCTGGTACAGTAAATGTTTCCATGTGATGCTCTGTAGAAACCTGGTGTTACAGTAGTAAATGTTTCCATGCTCTGTAGAAACCTGGTGTTACAGTAGTAAATGTTTCCATGTGATGCTCTGTAGAAACCTGGTGTTACAGTAGTAAATGTTTCCCTGTGATGCTCTGTAGAAACCTGGTGTTACAGTAGTAAATGTTTCCCTGTGATGCTCTGTAGAAACCTGGTGTTACAGTAGTAAATGTTTCCATGTGATGCTCTGTAGAAACCTGGTGTTACAGTAGTAAATGTTTCCATGTGATGCTCTGTAGAAACCTGGTGTTACAGTAGTAAATGTTTCCATGTGATGCTCTGTAGAAACCTGGTGTTACAGTAGTAAATGTTTCCCTGCTCTGTAGAAACCTGGTGTTACAGTAGTAAATGTTTCCCTGCTCTGTAGAAACCTGGTGTTACAGTAGTAAATGTTTCCCTGTGATGCTCTGTAGAAACCTGGTGTTACAGTAGTAAATGGTTCCATGTGATGCTCTGTAGAAACCTGGTGTTACAGTAGTAAATGTTTCCATGTGATGCTCTGTAGAAACCTGGTGTTACAGTAGTAAATGTTTCCATGTGATGCTCTGTAGAAACCTGGTGTTACAGTAGTAAATGTTTCCCTGCTCTGTAGAAACCTGGTGTTACAGTAGTAAATGTTTCCATGTGATGCTCTGTAGAAACCTGGTGTTACAGTAGTAAATGTTTCCATGCTCTGTAGAAACCTGGTGTTACAGTAGTAAATGTTTCCATGTGATGCTCTGTAGAAACCTGGTGTTACAGTAGTAAATGTTCCCCTGTGATGCTCTGTAGAAACCTGGTGTTACAGTAGTAAATGTTTCCCTGTGATCTGTAGAAACCTGGTGTTACAGTAGTAAATGTTTCCCTGCTCTGTAGAAACCTGGTGTTACAGTAGTAAATGTTTCCATGTGATGCTCTGTAGAAACCTGGTGTTACAGTAGTAAATGTTTACAGTAGTGATGCTCTGTAGAAACCTGGTGTTACAGTAGTAAATGTTTCCCTGCTCTGTAGAAACCTGGTGTTACAGTAGTAAATGTTTCCCTGCTCTGTAGAAACCTGGTGTTACAGTAGTAAATGTTTCCCTGCTCTGTAGAAACCTGGTGTTACAGTAGTAAATGTTTCCATGTGATGCTCTGTAGAAACCTGGTGTTACAGTAGTAAATGTTTCCATGTGATGCTCTGTAGAAACCTGGTGTTACAGTAGTAAATGTTTCCATGTGATGCTCTGTAGAAACCTGGTGTTACAGTAGTAAATGTTTCCATGTGATGCTCTGTAGAAACCTGGTGTTACAGTAGTAAATGTTTCCATGTGATGCTCTGTAGAAACCTGGTGTTACAGTAGTAAATGTTTCCATGTGATGCTCTGTAGAAACCTGGTGTTACAGTAGTAAATGTTTCCATGTGATGCTCTGTAGAAACCTGGTATAAACCTGGTGTTACAGTAGTAAATGTTTCCCTGCTCTGTAGAAACCTGGTGTTACAGTAGTAAATGTTTCCCTGCTCTGTAGAAACCTGGTGTTACAGTAGTAAATGTTTCCCTGTGATGCTCTGTAGAAACCTGGTGTTACAGTAGTAAATGTTTCCCTGCTCTGTAGAAACCTGGTGTTACAGTAGTAAATGTTTCCCTGCTCTGTAGAAACCTGGTGTTACAGTAGTAAATGTTTCCCTGCTCTGTAGAAACCTGGTGTTACAGTAGTAAATGTTTCCATGTGATGCTCTGTATAAACCTGGTGTTACAGTAGTAAATGTTTCCCTGCTCTGTAGAAACCTGGTGTTACAGTAGTAAATGTTTCTGCTCTGTAGAAACCTGTAGAAACCTGGTGTTACAGTAGTAAATGTTTCCATGTGATGCTCTGTAGAAACCTGGTGTTACAGTAGTAAATGTTTCCCTGCTCTGTAGAAACCTGGTGTTACAGTAGTAAATGTTTCCCTGTGATGCTCTGTAGAAACCTGGTGTTACAGTAGTAAATGTTTCCATGTGATGCTCTGTAGAAACCTGGTGTTACAGTAGTAAATGTTTCCATGTGATGCTCTGTAGAAACCTGGTGTTACAGTAGTAAATGTTTCCCTGTGATGCTCTGTAGAAACCTGGTGTTACAGTAGTAAATGTTTCCATGTGATGCTCTGTAGAAACCTGGTGTTACAGTAGTAAATGTTTCCCTGTGATGCTCTGTAGAAACCTGGTGTTACAGTAGTAAATGTTTCCATGTCTGTAGAAACCTGCTGTTACAGTAGTAAATGTTTCCCTGTGATGCTCTGTAGAAACCTGGTGTTACAGTAGTAAATGTTTCCATGTGATGCTCTGTAGAAACCTGGTGTTACAGTAGTAAATGTTTCCATGTGATGCTCTGTAGAAACCTGGTGTTACAGTAGTAAATGTTTCCATGTGATGCTCTGTAGAAACCTGGTGTTACAGTAGTAAATGGTTTTCCATGTAGTAAATGCTCTCTGTAGAAACCTGGTGTTACAGTAGTAAATGTTTCCCTGCTCTGTAGAAACCTGGTGTTACAGTAGTAAATGTTTCCCTGTGATGCTCTGTAGAAACCTGGTGTTACAGTAGTAAATGTTTCCTGTGATGCTCTGTAGAAACCTGGTGTTACAGTAGTAAATGTTTCCATGTGATGCTCTGTAGAAACCTGGTGTTACAGTAGTAAATGTTTCCATGTGATGCTCTGTAGAAACCTGGTGTTACAGTAGTAAATGTTTCCATGTGATGCTCTGTAGAAACCTGGTGTTACAGTAGTAAATGTTTCCCTGTGATGCTCTGTAGAAACCTGGTGTTACAGTAGTAAATGTTTCCATGTGATGCTCTGTAGAAACCTGGTGTTACAGTAGTAAATGTTTCCCTGTGATGCTCTGTAGAAACCTGGTGTTACAGTAGTAAATGTTTCCATGTGATGCTCTGTAGAAACCTGGTGTTACAGTAGTAAATGTTTCCCTGCTCTGTAGAAACCTGGTGTTACAGTAGTAAATGTTTCCCTGCTCTGTAGAAACCTGGTGTTACAGTAGTAAATGTTTCCCTGTGATGCTCTGTAGAAACCTGGTGTTACAGTAGTAAATGTTTCCCTGCTCTGTAGAAACCTGGTGTTACAGTAGTAAATGTTTCCCTGTGATGCTCTGTAGAAACCTGGTGTTACAGTAGTAAATGTTTCCCTGCTCTGTAGAAACCTGGTGTTACAGTAGTAAATGTTTCCCTGCTCTGTAGAAACCTGGTGTTACAGTAGTAAATGTTTCCATGTGATGCTCTGTATAAACCTGGTGTTACAGTAGTAAATGTTTCCCTGCTCTGTAGAAACCTGGTGTTACAGTAGTAAATGTTTCCCTGTGATGCTCTGTAGAAACCTGGTGTTACAGTAGTAAATGTTTCCCTGCTCTGTAGAAACCTGGTGTTACAGTAGTAAATGTTTCCATGTGATGCTCTGTAGAAACCTGGTGTTACAGTAGTAAATGTTCCCCTGTGATGCTCTGTAGAAACCTGGTCTTACAGTAGTAAATGTTTCCATGTGATGCTCTGTAGAAACCTGGTGTTACAGTAGTAAATGTTTCCCTGCTCTGTAGAAACCTGGTGTTACAGTAGTAAATGTTTCCCTGCTCTGTAGAAACCTGGTGTTACAGTAGTAAATGTTTCCATGTGATGCTCTGTAGAAACCTGGTGTTACAGTAGTAAATGTTTCCATGTGATGCTCTGTAGAAACCTGGTGTTACAGTAGTAAATGTTTCCATGTGATGCTCTGTAGAAACCTGGTGTTACAGTAGTAAATGTTTCCATGTGATGCTCTGTAGAAACCTGGTGTTACAGTAGTAAATGTTTCCATGTGATGCTCTGTAGAAACCTGGTGTTACAGTAGTAAATGTTTCCCTGTGATGCTCTGTAGAAACCTGGTGTTACAGTAGTAAATGTTTCCCTGCTCTGTAGAAACCTGGTGTTACAGTAGTAAATGTTTCCCTGCTCTGTAGAAACCTGGTGTTACAGTAGTAAATGTTTCCCTGTGATGCTCTGTAGAAACCTGGTGTTACAGTAGTAAATGTTCCCCTGTGATGCTCTGTAGAAACCTGGTGTTACAGTAGTAAATGTTTCCATGTGATGCTCTGTAGAAACCTGGTGTTACAGTAGTAAATGTTTCCCTGTGATGCTCTGTAGAAACCTGGTGTTACAGTAGTAAATGTTTCCATGTGATGCTCTGTAGAAACCTGGTGTTACAGTAGTAAATGTTTCCCTGCTCTGTAGAAACCTGGTGTTACAGTAGTAAATGTTTCCCTGTGATGCTCTGTAGAAACCTGGTGTTACAGTAGTAAATGTTTCCCTGCTCTGTAGAAACCTGGTGTTACAGTAGTAAATGTTTCCATGTGATGCTCTGTAGAAACCTGGTGTTACAGTAGTAAATGTTTCCCTGCTCTGTAGAAACCTGGTGTTACAGTAGTAAATGTTTCCCTGCTCTGTAGAAACCTGGTGTTACAGTAGTAAATGTTTCCATGTGATGCTCTGTAGAAACCTGGTGTTACAGTAGTAAATGTTTCCCTGCTCTGTAGAAACCTGGTGTTACAGTAGTAAATGTTTCCATGTGATGCTCTGTAGAAACCTGGTGTTACAGTAGTAAATGTTTCCATGTGATGCTCTGTAGAAACCTGGTGTTACAGTAGTAAATGTTTCCCTGTGATGCTCTGTAGAAACCTGGTGTTACAGTAGTAAATGTTTCCCTGCTCTGTAGAAACCTGGTGTTACAGTAGTAAATGTTTCCCTGTGATGCTCTGTAGAAACCTGGTGTTACAGTAGTAAATGTTTCCCTGATGCTCTGTAGAAACCTGGTGTTACAGTAGTAAATGTTTCCATGTGATGCTCTGTAGAAACTCAGTAGTAAATGTTTCCATGTGATGCTCTGTAAAACCTGGTGTTACAGTAGTAAATGTTTCCCTGCTCTGTAGAAACCTGGTGTTACAGTAGTAAATGTTTCCTGCTCTGTAGAAACCTGGTGTTACAGTAGTAAATGTTTCCATGTGATGCTCTGTAGAAACCTGGTGTTACAGTAGTAAATGTTTCCCTGTGATGCTCTGCCTGGTAGAAACCTGGTGTTACAGTAGTAAATGTTTCCCTGCTCTGTAGAAACCTGGTGTTACAGTAGTAAATGTTTCCATGTGATGCTCTGTAGAAACCTGGTGTTACAGTAGTAAATGTTTAGAAACCTGGTGTTACAGTGTAAATGCTCTGTAGAAACCTGGTGTTACAGTAGTAAATGTTTCCCTGTGATGCTCTGTAGAAACCTGGTGTTACAGTAGTAAATGTTTCCATGTGATGCTCTGTAGAAACCTGGTGTTACAGTAGTAAATGTTTCCTGTGATGCTCTGTAGAAACCTGGTGTTACAGTAGTAAATGTTTCCATGTGATGCTCTGTAGAAACCTGGTGTTACAGTAGTAAATGTTTCCATGTGATGCTCTGTAGAAACCTGGTGTTAAATGTTTCAGTAGTAAATGGTTTACATGTGATGCTGTGATGCTCTGTAGAAACCTGGTGTTACAGTAGTAAATGTTTCCCTGTGATGCTCTGTAGAAACCTGGTGTTACAGTAGTAAATGTTTCCATGTGATGCTCTGTAGAAACCTGGTGTTACAGTAGTAAATGTTTCCCTGCTCTGTAGAAACCTGGTGTTACAGTAGTAAATGTTTCCCTGTGATGCTCTGTAGAAACCTGGTGTTACAGTAGTAAATGTTTCCCTGCTCTGTAGAAACCTGGTGTTACAGTAGTAAATGTTTCCCTGATGCTCTGTAGAAACCTGGTGTTACAGTAGTAAATGTTTCCATGCTCTGTAGAAACCTGGTGTTACAGTAGTAAATGTTCCTCTGTAGAAACCTGGTGTTACAGTAGTAAATGTTCCCCTGCTCTGTAGAAACCTGGTGTTACAGTAGTAAATGTTTCCCTGTGATGCTCTGTAGAAACCTGGTGTTACAGTAGTAAATGTTTCCATGCTCTGTAGAAACCTGGTGTTACAGTAGTAAATGTTTCCATGTGATGCTCTGTAGAAACCTGGTGTTACAGTAGTAAATGTTTCCATGTGATGCTCTGTAGAAACCTGGTGTTACAGTAGTAAATGTTTCCATGTGATGCTCTGTAGAAACCTGGTGTTACAGTAAAATGTTTCCTGCTCTGTAGAAACCTGGTGTTACAGTAGTAAATGTTTCCCTGCTCTGTAGAAACCTGGTGTTACAGTAGTAAATGTTTCCATGTGATGCTCTGTAGAAACCTGGTGTTACAGTAGTAAATGGTTCCATGTGATGCTCTGTAGAAACCTGGTGTTACAGTAGTAAATGTTTCCATGTGATGCTCTGTAGAAACCTGGTGTTACAGTAGTAAATGTTTCCATGTGATGCTCTGTAGAAACCTGGTGTTACAGTAGTAAATGTTTCCCTGTGATGCTCTGTAGAAACCTGGTGTTACAGTAGTAAATGTTTCCCTGTGATGCTCTGTAGAAACCTGGTGTTACAGTAGTAAATGTTTCCATGCTCTGTAGAAACCTGGTGTTACAGTAGTAAATGTTTCCATGTGATGCTCTGTAGAAACCTGGTGTTACAGTAGTAAATGTTTCCATGTGATGCTCTGTAGAAACCTGGTGTTACAGTAGTAAATGTTTCCCTGATGCTCTGTAGAAACCTGGTGTTACAGTAGTAAATGTTTCCCTGTGATGCTCTGTAGAAACCTGGTGTTACAGTAGTAAATGTTTCCATGTGATGCTCTGTAGAAACCTGGTGTTACAGTAGTAAATGTTTCCTGCTCTGTAGAAACCTGGTGTTACAGTAGTAAATGTTTCCATGCTCTGTAGAAACCTGGTGTTACAGTAGTAAATGGTTCCCTGTGATGCTCTGTAGAAACCTGGTGTTACAGTAGTAAATGTTTCCCTGCTCTGTAGAAACCTGGTGTTACAGTAGTAAATGTTTCCTGCTCTGTAGAAACCTGGTGTTACAGTAGTAAATGTTTCCATGTGATGATCTGTATAAACCTGGTGTTACAGTAGTAAATGTTCCCATGCTCTGTAGAAACCTGGTGTTACAGTAGTAAATGTTTCCATGTGATGCTCTGTAGAAACCTGGTGTTACAGTAGTAAATGTTTCCATGTGATGCTCTGTAGAAACCTGGTGTTACAGTAGTAAATGTTTCCCCTGTGCTCTGTAGAAACCTGGTGTTACAGTAGTAAATGTTTCCATGTGATGCTCTGTGTAGAAACCTGGTGTTACAGTAGTAAATGTTTCCATGTGATGCTCTGTAGAAACCTGTGCTATAGTAAATGTTCCCTTGTGATGCTCTGTAGAAACCTGGTGTTACAGTAGTAAATGTTTCCTGCTCTGTAGAAACCTGGTGTTACAGTAGTAAATGTTCCTGTGAACCTGGTGTTACAGTAGTAAATGTTTCCCTGTGATGCTCTGTGAAACCTGGTGTTACAGTAGTAAATGTTTCCCTGATGCTCTGTAGAAACCTGGTGTTACAGTAGTAAATGTTTCCCTGCTCTGTAGAAACCTGGTGTTACAGTAGTAAATGTTTCCTGCTCTGTAGAAACCTGGTGTTACAGTAGTAAATGTTTTTCCATGCTCTGTAGAAACCTGGTGTTAAAGTAGTAAATGTTTCCCTGTGATGCTCTGTAGAAACCTGGTGTTACAGTAGTAAATGGTTCCATGTGATGCTCTGTAGAAACCTGGTGTTACAGTAGTAAATGTTTCCCTGTGATGCTCTGTAGAAACCTGGTGTTACAGTAGTAAATGTTTCCCTGTGATGCTCTGTAGAAACCTGGTGTTACAGTAGTAAATGTTTCCCTGCTCTGTAGAAACCTGGTGTTACAGTAGTAAATGTTTCCATGTGATGCTCTGTAGAAACCTGGTGTAGCAGTACAGTAGTAAAATGCCAGATGATGTTGTGAAATGAGAATGTTCCCGTCTCACACAGTTCAGTTCAGCCTGGATAATATAACAGGTAGTCTAGTAGTACAGAGATGATAGATCAGTGTCAGGGATCCCTGCAGTTCTGTTCTGCCTGGGAAAGATGTCTGTTTCTGTTCCCTTCTTGTTTTGACTGCTGGCCATGCAGCCCTGTTATGTTCTGCTGGGCTTTCTTCCTTTCTCTCTGTCTCTCTCTCTCTCTCTCTCCATCTCTCTCTTCCTTTCCCTCTGTCTCTCTCCATCTCTCTCTTGTTCCCACTTCCTTTCCCTCTGTCTCTCTCCATCTCTCTCTTCTTTTCCCTCTGTCTCTCTCCATCTCTCTCTTCCTTTCCCTCTGTCTCTCTCATCTCTCTTCCTTTCCCTCTGTCTCTCTCCATCTCTCTCTTCCTTTCCCTCTGTCTCTCTCCATCTCTCTCTTCCTTTCCCTCTGTCTCTCTCCATCTCTCTTCCTTTCCCTCTGTCTCTCTCCATCTCTCTCTTCCTTTCCCTCTGTCTCTCTCCATCTCTCTCTTCCTTTCCTCTGTCTCTCTCCATCTCTCTCTTCTTCCCCTCTGTCTCTCTCCTCTCCTCTCTTCTTTTTCCCTCTGTCTCTCCATCTCTCTCTTCCTTTCCCTTCTCTCTCTCCATCTCTCTCTTCCTTTCCTTCCTGTCTCTCTCCATCTCTCTCTTCCTTTCCCTCTGTCTCTCTCCATCTCTCTTTCCTTTCCCTCTGTCTCTCCATCTCTCTCTTCCTTTCTCTCTTTCATCTCTCTCTCCATCCCTCTTCCTTTCCATCTCTCTCTTCTTTTTCCCTCTTCCTCCATCTCTGTCTCTTCCTTTCCCTCTGTCTCTTCCTCTCTCTTCCATTCCCTCTATCTCTCTCTTGTCTCTCTCTTCCTCTTCCTTTCTCTCTCTCCTTTCCTCTCTTGGTTCCTCTTCCTTTCCTCTCTTCTCTCTTTCTGTCTATCTCCATCTCTCTCTTCCTTTCCTCTCTCTCTCTTTCTCTCTATTCCATCTCTCTCTTCCTTTCCTCTCTCTCTCTTTCTCTCTCTCTTCCATCTCTCTCTTCTTTTCCATCTCTCTCTCCATCTCTCTTGTTCCCTCTTCCTTTCCCTCTCTCTCTCCATCTCTCTCTCCATCCCTTGTTCCCTCTTCTCTCCATCCATCTCTTGTTCCCTCTTCCTTTCCTCTCTCTCCATCTCTTGTTCCCTCTCTCTCTCCCATCTCTCTCTTGTTCCCTCTTTCTCTCCTGTCTGTCTCTCCTCTCTCCACCCACCCCTCCCCGCTCGTTCTCTCTGTCCCTCTCTCACACACACACTATCTCCTTCCCCATCTCATTCAGTATGGTTTATAATAGACATGTTTAGCATGGTGTAAAATGTCTTTCCCTCTATCTGATGACCCCGTGGGGTCAGGGCAGGACGCACCTGTTCTCTCTCTCAGTATTCTGCTCCCTGCTGCATGGTTTCCATCAATGGACGTCTCTCCTCCTCTGGAAGACCCTACACACACACACATCCATTCACTCTCCTCCTCTGGAAGACCTACACACACACATCCATTCACACCCTACACATCCATTCATCTCCTCTCCCCATCACACACAGTTCACTCTCCTCCTCTGGAAGACCCCTACACACACATGGTGTAAACCATCTCACTCCTCTCCCTACTCTGGAAGACCTCCTCTGGACCCTACACACACACATCCATTTACTCTCCTCCTCTGGAAGACCCTACACACATCCATTCACTCTCCTCCTCTGGAAGACCCCTACACACACACATCCATTCACTCTCCTCCTCTGGAAGACCCTACACACACACACATCCATTCACTCTCCTCTCTGGAAGACCCTACACACACACATCCATTCACTCTCCTCCTCTGGAAGACCCCTACACACACATCCATTCACTCTCCTCCTCTGGAAGACCCACACACACACATCCATTCACTCTCCTCCTCTGGAAGACCCCTACACACACACACATCCATTCACTCTCCTCCTCTGGAAGACCCTACACACACACATCCATTCACTCTCTCATGCTCTGTAGAAACCTGGTGTTACAGTAGTAAATGTTTCCCATGTGATGCTCTGTAGAAACCTGGTGTTACAGTAGTAAATGCCAGATGATGTTGTGGTAAAGGAATGTTCCTGTCTCACACAGTTCAGTTCAGCCTGGATAATATAACAGGTGAGTCTAGTAGTACAGAGATGATAGATCAGTGTCAGGGATCCCTGCAGTTCTGTTCTGCCTGGGAAGAGATGTCTGTTTCTGTTCCCTTCTTGTTTTGACTGCTGGCTATGCAGCCCTGTTATGTTCTGCTGGGCTTTCTTCCTTTCTCTCTGTCTCTCTCTCTGCCTCTCCATCCTTTCCCTCTGTCTCTCTCCATCTCTCTTTGTTCCCACTTCCTTTCCTCTGTCTCTCTCCATCTCTCTCTTCTTTTCCTCTGTCTCTCTCCATCTCTCTCTCTTCCTTTCCCTCTGTCTCTCTCATCTCTCTCTTCCTTTCCTCCTGTCTCTCTCCATCTCTCTCTTCCTTTCCTCTGTCTCTCCATCTCTCATCTCTCTTTTCCCTCTGTCTCTCTCGATCTCTCTTCCTTTCCCTCTGTCTCTCTCCATCTCTCTCTTCCTTTCCCTCTGTCTCTCTCCATCTCTCTCTTTCTCTGTTCCCATCTGTCTCTCTCCATCTCTCTCTTCTTTTCCCTCTGTCTCTCTCCATCTCTCTCTTCCTTTTCCCTCTGTCTCTCTCCATCTCTCTCTTCTCTTTCCCTCTGTCTCTCTCCATCTCTCTCTTCCTTTCCCTCTGTCTCTCTCTCCCTCTCTCTTCCTTTCCCTCTCCTCTCTCCATCTCTCTCCTCTTCCCTCTGTCTCTCTCTCCTCTCTTCCTTTCCCTCTGTCTCTCTCTCTCTCTTCCTTTCCTCTTCTCTCTCATCTCTCTCTCCTGTTCCCTCTTCCTTTCCCTCTCTCCCTCTCCCTCTGCTCTCTTTCCTCTCTCTTCCTTTCCCTCTCTCTCTCTCTCTCTCCTGCTCTCTTCCTTTCCCATCTCTCTCTCTCTCTTTCCCTCTCTCCTCTCTCTCTCCCTCTCTCTTCCATCCCTCTCTCTCTCTCCTGCTCTCTTCCTTTCCCTCTCTCTCTCTCTCTCTCTCTCTTCCTCTTCCTCCCTCTCTCTCTCTCTCCTGCTCTCTTCCTTTCCTCTCTCTCTCCATCTCTCCTTCCTTTCCTCTCTCTCTCCATCTCTCCTCCTCTCTCTCTCCTCTCTCCTCTCCGTCTCTTCCTTTCTCTC
>NW_026290947.1:160000-187751 GCF_023373465.1 Oncorhynchus keta | reverse complement strand
GTTAGTTAATAACACAGTCCTCCTTCCTGATTCACTTGTGTTAGTTAGCAACACAGTCCTCCTTCCTGATTCACTCTGTGTTAGTTAATAACACAGTCCTCACACAATCCTCCTTCCTGATTCACTCTGTGTTAGTTAATAACACAGTCCTCCTTCCTGATTCACTCTGCGTTAGTTAATAACAGTCCTCCCAGTCCTCCTTCCTGATTCACTCTGCGTTAGCTAGTCCTCCTTCCTGATTCACTCTGGGTTAGTTAGGGGATCCTCAGAGTCCTAGGTGTGCCTGACCGTGTGACACATACCCAGGATTCTGGTCCTTATTTTAGCAGCCCTGTCGACAGACTTCTTCCTGGTAAGCAGGGGCTTCTGTTTCTCTTTACCGCTTTCAGAACCCCCGCGGTTCCGGGAAAGATCTATGAAACGCTCTCCTCAGGTTATCAAACAGAATTCTCATCCTGCTTCCCTCATACGTCCTTCCTGGTCTTCAGTTTTAATGTCTTGAGTGACGACCGTATCTGCAGTACCAAGTACCCACCATGTACCCACCATGTACCCACCATGTACCCACCATGTACCCACAATGCCCACCAAGTACCACCATGTACCCATCATGTACCCACAATGTACCCAATGTACCCACCATGTACCCACCATGTACCCACCATGTACCCACCATGTACCCATCATGTACATCATGTACCATCATGCCCATCATGTACCCACAATGTACCCATCAATGTACCCACAATGTACCCACCATGTACCCATCATGTACTGATCATGTATCCATCATGTACCCATCATGTACCCACCAAGTACCCACCATCATCCACCATGTACCCATGTACCCATGTACCCACCATGTACCCACAATGTACCCACCATGTACCCACCATGTACCCACCATGTACCCACAATGTACCCACAATGTACCCACCATGTACCACCAAGGACCCATCATGTACCCACCCATGTACCCATCATGTACCCATCATGTACCCATCATGTACCCATCATGTACCCACCATGTACCCACCATGTGCCCACCAAGTACCCACCATGTACCACCAAGGACCATACCCACCATGTACCCACCATGTACCCACCAAGTACCCACAATGTACCCACAATGTACCCATCATGTACCCACCATGTACCCATCATGTTCCACCATGTACCACCATGTACCACCAGGACCATGTACCCACCATGTACCTACCAAGTACCCACCCATGTACCCACAATGTACCCACCATGTACCCACCATGTACCCACCATGTACCCACAATGTACCCACCATGTACCCACCATGTACCCACCATGTACCCACAATGTACCCACAATGTACCCACAATGTACCCACCATGTACCCACCATGTACCCACCATACCCACAATGTACCCACAATGTACCCATCATGTACCACACACCCACCAAGTGTACCCCCACCATGTACCCACCATGTACCACCAAGGACCATGTGCCCACCATGTAGTACCCACCATGTACCCCAATGCTACCCACCATGTACCCACCATGTACCCACCATGTACCCACCATGTACCCACCATGTACCCACCATGTACCCACCATGTACCCACCAAGTACCCAGCATGTACCCACCATGTACCCACCATGTACCCACCATGTACCCACCATGTACCCACCAAGTACCCACCAAGTACCCACCATATACCCACAATGTACCCACCATGTACCCACCAAGTACCCACAATGTACCCACAATGTACCCATCATGTACCCACCAAGCACCCACCAAGTACCACCATGATGTACCCATCATGTTCCCACCATGTACCCACCATGTACCACCAAGGACCATGTACCCACCATGTACCTACCAAGTACCCACCATGTACCCACAATGTACCCACCATGTACCCACCATGTACCCACCATGTACCCACCAAGTACCCACCATGTACCCACCATGTACCCACCATGTACCCACCATGTACCCACCAAGTACCCACCATGTACCCACCATGTGTACCCACCCACCAAGTACCCACCAAGTACCCACAATGTACCCACCATATACCCACAATGTACCCACCATGTACCCACCATGTACCCACCATGTACCCACCATGTGCCCACCATGTACCCACCATGTACCCACCATGTACCCACCATGTACCCACAATGTACCCATGTGCCCACCATGTACCCACCATGCCCACCATGTACCCACCATGTACCCACCATGTACCCACCATACCATGTACCCAGCATGTGCCCACCATGTACCATGTACCCACCATGTACCCATGTACCCACCATGTACCCACCAAGTACCCAGCATGTGCCCACCCATGTACCCACCATGTGCCCACCATGTACCCACCATGTACCCATCATGTACCCACTAAGTACCCAGCATGTACCCACCATGTGGCTCTAAATCTAAGCTCCTGGCCTTTCAGTAGCTTGATCAGCAAAATCAGGAGTAGCTCCTTGGTCTCCTCGCCTGTCTCCTAGCCTGTCTCCTAGCCTGTCTCCTAGCCTGTCTCCTAGCCTGTCTCCTAGCCTGTCTCCTAGCCTGTCTCCTAGCCTGTGAGTGATGCCAAGGCGATTCAGGTAACATCACTAACCTCCTGAGTGTTATAAATAGGCTACTTCTCTTGTGAGGAAGTTGAACTTGGTCCGTGACTCAAGACCGTTTGGCGTATCATTTTCCCTTTCTGACATCTTGGATTTCCTCTGTGGTTATTACAGTTGACAAAGCGGAAAGGACAAGGGGGTCACTGAGTTCTCAAAGGGGACTGTACAGTCGCACTAAACTTCTCTCTCTCTCTCTCTCTCTCTCTATAAGCCCTCGCTTATTTGTCAAATGTTGTTTATGTCTTTCCAGGCTGCCGAGGAAAGTTACTGTGGGCAGTGCCGCCCAAAACACATTCAGGTGGCAGGACAAACAGCTCTTCAAACACCTTGGATTGGTCACTTTGGGTCACATGTCTGCTGCTCAGGAAATAACACCAGGAACGACTGTTTACCCAGTTCAGAACCTCATTTATCAGCTTCTCTCTATTCTCTCTGTTCTCTCTGTCCACTCTCTCTCTCTCTCTCTCTCTCTCTCTCTCTCTCTCTCTCTCTCTCTCTCTGTCTCTGTCTCTCTCTGTCTCTCTCTCTCTCTCTCTCTCTCTCTCTCTCTCTCTCTCTCTCTCGCTCGCTCTCTCTGTTCTCTCGCTCTCGCTCTCTGTTCTCTCTCACTCTCTCTCTCTTTCTCTCTCTCACTCTCTCTCTCGCTCTCTCTCTCTGTTCTCTCTCTCTCGCTCTCTCTCTCACTCTCTCTGTTCTCTCTCTCACTCTCTCTCTCTCTCGCTCTCTCTGTCCCCTCTCTCTCTCTCTCTCTCTCTCTCTCTCTCTCTCTCTCTCCTCTCTCTCTCTTCTCTCTCTCTCTCTCTCTCGCTCGCTCTCTCTCATGTTCTCTTGCTCTCTCTCTCTGCTCTCTCTCAGTTCTCTCTCTCTGTTCTCTCTCGCTCTCTCTCTATGTTCTCTCACTCTCTCTCTCTGTTCTCTCTCTCTGCTCTCTCTCTCTGTTCTCTCTCGCTTTCTCTCTGTTCTCTCTCTGTCTCTCTCTGTTCTCTCTGTTCTCTCTCTGTTCTCTCTCTGTTCTCTCTGTTCTCTCTGTTCTCTCTCTCTCTCTCTCTCTCTCTCTCTCTCTCTCTCTCTCTCTCTCTGACATGTATTTTGGGTGCGGTTGCAGTTGGCAGCTCTTCTGGCCTTGAGTCAGGCTCCAACATACAGAGCACCTGTCAGCTCAGGGGAGGAGACGAGACACTGCTTCCTTGTCTTCTGACTGAGAAGGGGACAGAGAAACACACACAGCTAACTGCGGTTGTATATCGAATCTAATTTGTTCCACCTTTTGTCATTAAGGTTGAGAGAACAACATAGTTACTGTTTTAGAGCTTCCTGTCTCATTCTAAAATATATATATATACGTTGTTGCTTATTGCGTGTTCATTTCCTGTCTGGAGGGCGGGGGGTGTGTGCTATGCCAGTGGTCAGGTGATCTAGTCTCACTCTGAATTTAAATCAGCTGGGTTTTTGTAGGTAGCCTGGTCCCAGATCTGTTTGTGCTTGTCTTGCCAACTCCTGTGTTTGGTGTGACAAGAGGACATCTTTTAGATATGTGCAGGTAAGGTGTAAAAAAAAAAAAAGAGTGATTTAATTAGATTGATGACAATCTAAGCTCAGTTCAATATATTTCTGCTCTGGGTCACCCTGAGGTAATGTATCAGAATAACACTTCATCACCAATACGAGGTCTGTATTACAGTCCCTGTGCCCAGGAATGACAAGGTAGTCTGTCTAAATGACCGTCGCCCCGTAGCGCCACGTCTGTAGCCATGAAGTGCTTTGAAAGGCTGGTCATGCCTCCCACCAACACCACCATCCCAGAAACAGTAGACCCACTCCAATTCACATACTGACCCAACAGATCCACAGATGACGCAATGTCCATTGCCCCCACAACGCCCCTTCCCCCACCTGGACAAAACAAACACCTATGTGAGAATGCTATTGATTGACTTCAGCTCAGCCGTTCAACACCATAGTGCCCTCGAAGCTCATCAATAAGCTAAGGACCCGGGGACTAAACACCTCCCTCTGCAACTGGATCCTGGACTTCCTGACGGGCCGCCCCCAGGTGGTGAGGGTAGGTAACAACACATCTACCATGCTGATCCTCAATACAGGAGCCCCCCAGGTGGTGAGGGGAGGTAACAACACTACCATGCTGATCCTCAATACAGGAGCCCCCCAGGTGGTGAGGGGAGGTAACAACACTACCATGCTAATCCTCAATACAGGAGCCCCCCAGGTGGTGAGGGGAGGTAACAACACTACCACGCTGATCCTCAATACAGGAGCCCCCCAGGTGGTGAGGGGAGGTAACAACACTACCATGCTGATCCTCAATACAGGAGCCCCCAGGTGGTGAGGGTAGACAACAACACTACCATGCTGATCCTCAATACAGGAGCCCCCAGGTGGTGAGGGGAGGTAACAACACTACCATGCTGATCCTCAATACAGGAGCCCCCAGGTAGTGAGGGAGACAACAACAACTACCATGCTGATCCTCAATACAGGAGCCCCCAGGTGGTGAGGGGAGACAACAACACTACCATGCTGATCCTCAATACAGGAGCCCCCAGGTGGTGAGGGGAGGTAACAACACTACCATGCTGATCCTCAATACAGGAGCCCCCAGGTGGTGAGGGAGACAACAACACTACCATGCTGATCCTCAATACAGGAGCCCCCAGGTGGTGAGGGTAGGTAACAACACTACCATGCTGATCCTCAACACGGGGGCCCCTCAGGTGGTGAGGGGAGACAACACTACCATGCTGATCCTCAATACAGGAGCCCCCCAGGTGGTGAGGGGAGGTAACAACACTACCATGCTGATCCTCAATACAGGAGCCCCCCAGGTGGTGAGGGGAGACAACAACACTACCATGCTGATCCTCAATACAGGAGCCCCCCAGGTGGTGAGGGGAGGTAACAACACTACCATGCTGATCCTCAATACAGGAGCCCCCCAGGTGGTGAGGGGAGGTAACAACACTACCATGCTGATCCTCAATACAGGAGCCCCAGGTGGTGAGGGGAGGTAACAACACTACCATGCTGATCCTCAATACAGGAGCCCCCAGGTGGTGAGGGGAGGCAACAACACTCTGCCATGCTGATCCTCTGAATCCACATACAGGAGCCCCCCCAGGTGGTGAGGGGCCCTAGGCAGTAACCTCACTGAGGGGATCCTATGCTGTAGTAACCTCAAAGGGTGGGGGGATCAGGAGCCCCTCAAGGGGTGAGGTCAGGTCCTATAGTAACCTTAAGGAGTGCTGACCTCCCTATAGCAGTAACCTCAAGGGGTGAGGGGATCCTATAGGCCCTATAGTGTTAACCTCCAAGGGGTGGGGGGATCCTATAGGCAGGTAGTAACCTCCAAGGAATGGTCATCCTAGGTCCCATGGTAACCTCACTGGGGGGACCCATAGCCCTCCTCAAGGGGTGAGGGGATCCTAGGTCCCAGGGGTGAGGGTGGGGGGCCCTAACAACCTCAAGGGGTGAGGTCATCCTATAGGCCCTATAGTAGTAACCTCAAGGGGTGAGGGGATCCTATAGGCCCTAGGTAACCTCAAGGGTGGGGGCTCCTATAGGCCCTATAGCACTAACCAAGGGGTGAGGTCATCCTCATAGGAGCCCCCATAGTAGTAACCTCAAGGTGAGGGGGGCAACAAACCTCTACCATGGCCCTATAGCAGTAACCTCAAGGGGTGAGGGATCCTATAGGCCCTAGCCTCAAGGGGTGAGGGTAGGTAACAACACCCATAGCTGATCCTCAATAGGAGTAACCTCAAGGGGTGAGGCCCCATAGTAGTAACACAAGGGGGATCCTATAGCTGATCCTCAAGGGTAGTAGTAACCCTCAGGGGTGGGGGATCCTATAGGCCCTATAGCAGTAACCTCAAGGTGGTGATCCTGGGCCCTATAGTAGTAACCTCAACCTATAGGCCTACGTCTCTAGGCCCTAGAACCTCAAGGGGTGGGGGGATCCTATAGTCCACATAGTAGTAATCAAGGGGTGGTCCCTACAGGTCCCTATAGGCAGTAACCTCCAAGTGGGGGAGATCCTATAGGCCCTATAGTAGTAACCTCAAGGGGTGAGGGGATCCTATAGGCCCTATAGCAGTAACCTCAAGGGGTGAGGGATCCTATAGGCCCTATAGTAGTAACCTCAAGGGGTGGGGGGATCCTATAGGCCCTATTTCAGTTAACCTCAAGGGTGAGTCCTAGGCCCTATAGCAGTAACCTCAAGGGGTGGGGGATCCTATAGGCCCTATAGTAGTAACCTCAAGGGGTGGGGGATCCTATAGGCCCTATAGCAGTAACCTCAAGGGGTGGGGGGATCCTATAGGCCCTAGTGTTAACCTCAAGGGGTGAGGGGATCCTATAGGCCCTATAGCAGTAACCTCAAGGGGTGAGGGGATCCTATAGGCCCTATAGTAGTAACCTCAAGGGGTGAGGGGATCCTATAGGCCCTATAGTAGTAACCTCAAGGGGTGGGGGGATCCTATAGGCCCTATAGCAGTAACCTCAAGGGGTGAGGGATCCTATAGGCCCTATAGTAGTAACCTCAAGGGGTGAGGGGATCCTATAGGCCCTATAGTAGTAACCTCAAGGGGTGAGGGGATCCTATAGGCCCTATAGTAGTAACCTCAAGGGGTGAGGGGATCCTCATAGGTAACCTCCAAGGGTGAGGGGATCCTATAGGCCCTATAGTAGTAACCTCAAGGGGTGGGGGATCCTATAGGCCCCATAGTAACCTCAAGGGGTGGAGGGATCCCTAGGCCCCTAGTAGTAACCTCAAGGGGTGGGGATCCTGGATCATCATCATGTCCCAGGGGTGGAATAAAGGCCCTGAGTTGGTTGACCCTCAAATGGTATTACTTTTTTCCTAAGGGTTAGGGGACAGCATCAGATCTTTGAGCCCTAGTGAGAGTATTAAGGGAGGGATTGATAGATTTCCAATACGATAAAATCCTTCAAGGGTGAGGGCCAAAAGGGGTGGGTATCTAGCTGTCTAACCTGGTCAGGGGATTGTTGTTTGTACACCAAAAATAGCATAGGTCCTTCTGCACTAGGGGAATCTGTATATCAAATGCTTCAGAAAAGGCTTTTAAATATAATGGACCAATAGTCTGCCAGACCTCAGGGGTGACTGGACAAGAACATGTGGATCAAGTCCACCAAGGAACTTTTACACCTGTCACATCTACCATCAATATTTGGGTAGAACCTGGACAATCTGGCCCCTATACTGAAAATGGATACGGCCCTGAAGTACCTTATATTGTATAAGACTGAGCCGGGCACAAGAGGAGCTTCCATTTACCCAGAGTAAGGCATTATTCCAGACTTCATCAGAGGTCTCTCCAACAAGTTCCTTAAGGCATTATTCCAGACTTCATCAGTAACTCTCCACCAAGTTCCTTAAGACACTATTCCAGACTTCATCAGTCTCCACCAAGTTCCTTAAGACATTATTCCAGACTTCAGAGGTCTCTCCACCAAGTTCCTTAAGGCACTATTCCAGACTTCATCAGAGGTCTCTCCACCAAGTTCCTTAAGACACTATTCCAGACTTCATCAGAGGTCTCTCCACCAAGTTCCTTAAGACACTATTCCAGACTTCATCAGAGGTCTCCTCCACCAAGTTCCTTAAGACACTATTCCAGACTTCATCAGAGGTCTTTCCACCAAGTTCCTTAAGGCACTATTCCAGACTTCATCAGAGGTCTTCCACCAAGTTCCTTAAGGCACTATTCCAGACTTCAGAGGTCTTCCACCAAGTTCCTAAGACACTATTCCAGACTTCAGAGGTCTCTCCACCAAGTTCCTTAAGACACTATTCCAGACTTCATCAGAGGTCTCTCCACCAAGTTCCTTAAGGCACTATTCCAGACTTCATCAGAGGTCTTTCCACCAAGTTCCTTAAGACACTATTCCAGACTTCAGAGGTCTTCCACCAAGTTCCTTAAGGCACTATTCCAGACTTCATCAGAGGTCTTTCCACCAAGTTCCTTAAGGCACTATTCCAGACTTCAGCCGGTCTTTCCACCAAGTTCCATTAAGACACTATTCCAGACTTCAGAGGTCTCCACCAAGTTCCTTAAGACACTATTCCAGACTTCAGAGGTCTTTCCACCAAGTTCCTTGGAAGACACTATTCCAGACTTCAGAGGTCTCTCCACCAAGTTCCTTAAGACACTATTCCAGACTTCATCAGAGGTCTCTCCACCAAGTTCCTTAAGACACTATTCCAGACTTCAGAGGTCTCTCCACCAAGTTCCTTAAGACACTATTCCAGACTTCATCAGTCTCTCCACCAAGTTCATTAAGACACTATTCCAGACTTCTGAGAAGAACTCTCCACCAAGTTCCTTAAGACACTATTCCAGACTTCATCAGAGGTCTTTCCACCAAGTTCCTTAAGACACTATTCCAGACTTCAGAGGTCTCTCCACCAAGTTCCTTAAGACACTATTCCAGACTTCAGAGGTCTCTCCACCAAGTTCCTTAAGACACTATTCCAGACTTCATCAGAGGTCTCTCCACCAAGTTCCTTAAGACACTATTCCAGACTTCAGAGGTCTCTCCACCAAGTTCCTTAAGACACTATTCCAGACTTCAGAGGTCTCTCCACCAAGTTCCTTAAGACACTATTCCAGACTTCATCAGAGGTCTCTCCACCAAGTTCCTTAAGACACTATTCCAGACTTCATCAGAGGTCTTTCCACCAAGTTCCTTAAGACACTATTCCAGACTTCATCAGAGGTCTCTCCACCAAGTTCCTTAAGACACTATTCCAGACTTCATCAGAGGTCTCTCCACCAAGTTCCTTAAGACACTATTCCAGACTTCAGAGGTCTTTCCACCAAGTTCCTTAAGACACTATTCCAGACTTCAGAGGTCTTTCCCACCAAGTTCCTTAAGACACTATTCCAGACTTCAGAGGTCTTTCCACCAAGTTCCTTAAGACACTATTCCAGACTTCATCAGAGGTCTCTCCACCAAGTTATTTTTCGAACTCAGATCAGATTTTATTGACGTTGATATGATGTCATAGTGGATTCTAGAACCTGTCATAGTGGATTCTAGAACCTGTCATAGTGGATTCCAAACCCTGTCATAGTGGATTCTAAACCCATAGTGGATTCCAAACCCTGTCAAAGTAGATTCCAAACCCTGTCATAGTGGATCCAAACCCTGTCTTAGTGGATTGTAAACCCTGTCAAAGTGGATTCCAAACCCTGTCATAGTGGATTCTAAAACCTGTCATCAGTGGATTCCAAACCCTGTCATAGTGGATTCTAAACCCTGTCATAGTGGATTCCAAACCCTGTCATAGTGGATTCTAAACCCTGTCATAGTGTATTCCAAACCCTGTCATAGTGGATTCTAAACCCTGTCATAGTGGATTCTAAAACAAGTGGATTCCCTGTCATAGTGGATTCTGTCATAGTGGGATTCTAAACCCATAGTGGATTCCAAACCCTGTCATAGTGTATTCCAAACCCTGGCATAGTGGATTCCAAACCCTGTCTTAGTGGATTCTAAACCTTGTCATAGTGGATTCTAAACCCTGTCATAGTGTATTCCAAACCCTGTCATATTGGATTCAAACCCTGTCATAGTGGATTCCAAACCCTGTCATAGTGGATTCTAAAACCTGTCATAGTGGATTCTAAAACCAGTCATAGTGGATTCCAAACCCTGTCATTGTGGATTCCAAACCCTGTCATTAGTGGATTCTAAACCCTGTCATTGTGGATTCTAAAACCTGACATTGTGGATTCTAAACCCTGTCATTGTGGATTCTAAACCCTGTCATTGTGGATTCCAAACCCTGACATTGTGGATTCCAAACCCTGTCAAAGTGGATTCCAAACCCTGTCATAATGGTATCCAAACCCTGTCTTAGTGGATTCTAACCCTGTCATTATATTGTATTCCAAACCCTGGCATAGTGGATTCCAAACCCTGTCATAGTGGATTCTAAACCCTGTCATAGTGGATTCCAAACCCTGTCATAATGGTATCCAAACCCTGTCTTAGTGGATTCTAACCCTGTCATTATATTGTATTCCAAACCCTGGCATAGTGGATTCCAAACCCTGGCATAGTGGATTCTAAACCCTGTCATAATGGATTCTAAAACCTGTCATAGTGGATTCTAAAACCTGTCATAGTGGATTCTAAAACCTGTCATAGTGGATTCCAAACCCTGTCATAGTGGATTCCAAACCCTGTCATAGTGGATTCCAAACCCTGTCATAGTGGATTCTAAACCCATAGTGGATTCCAAACCCTGTCAAAGTGGATTCCAAACCCTGTCATTCCAAACCCTGTCTTAGTGGATTCTAAACCCATAGTGGATTCCAAACCCTGTCATAGTGGATTCTAAACCCTGTCATAGTGGATTCCAAACCCTGTCATAGTGGATTCTAAACCCATAGTGGATTCCAAACCCTGTCATAGTGTATTCCAAACCCTGGCATAGTGGATTCTAAACCCTGTCTTAGTGGATTCTAAACCTTGTCATAGTGGATTCTAAACCCTGTCATAGTGTATTCCAAACCCTGGCATAGTGGGATTCTAAACCCTGTCTTAGTGGATTCTAAACCTTGTCATAGTGGATTCTAAACCCTGTCATAGTGTATTCCAAAACCCTGTCATAGTGGATTCTAAAACCTGTCATAGTGGATTCCAAACCCTGTCATAGTGGATTCTAAAACCTGTCATAGTGGATTCTAAAACCAGTCATAGTGGATTCCAAACCCTGTCATTGTGGATTCTAAACCTGACATTGTGGATTCCAAACCCTGTCATTGTGGATTCTAAACCCTGTCATAATGGATTCCAAACCCTGTCATTGTGGATTCCAAACCCTGTCATTATGGATTCCAAAACCTGACATTGTGGATTCCAAACCCTGTCAAAGTGGATTCCAAACCCTGTGGTTTTGGATTCCAAACCCTGTCATTGTGGATTCTAAACCCTGTCATTGTGGATTCTAAACCTGTCATTGTGGATTCCAAACCCTGTCATTGTGGATTCCAAACCCTGTCATAGTGGATTCCAAACCCTGTCATTGTGGATTCCAAACCCTGTCATTGGATTCCAAACCCTGTCATTGTGGATTCCAAACCCTGTCATTGTGGATTCCAAACCCTGTCGTTGTGGATTCCAAACCCTGTCATTGTGGTTCCAAACCCTGTCATTGTGGATTCCAAACCCTGTCATTGTGGATTCCAAACCCTGACATTGTGGATTCCAAACCCTGTCATAGTGGGATTCCAAACCTGACATTGTGGATTCCAAACCCTGTCATTGTGGATTCCAAACCCTGTCATTGTGGATTCCAAACCCTGTCATTGTGGATTCTAAACCCTGACATTGTGGATTCTAAACCCTGTCATTGTGGATTCCAAACCCTGTCATTGTGGATTCCAAACCCTGTCATTGTGGATTCCAAACCCTGTCATTGTGGATTCCAAACCCTGACATTGTGGATTCCAAACCCTGTCATTGTGGATTCAAAACCCTATCATTGTGGATTCCAAACCCTGTCATTGTGGATTCCAAACCCTGTCATTGTGGATTCCAAACCCTGTCATTGTGGATTCCAAACCCTGTCATTGTGGATTCCAAACCCTGTCATTGTGGATTCCAAACCCTGACATTGTGGATTCCAAACCCTGTCATTGTGGATTCCAAACCCTGTCATTGTGGATTCCAAACCCTGTCATTGTGGATTCCAAACCCTGTCATTGTGGATTCCAAACCCTGTCATTGTGGATTCTAAACCCTGTCATTGTGGATTCCAAACCCTGTCATTGTGGATTCTGTACCCTGTCATTGTGGATTCCAAACCCTGTCATTGTGGGATTCCAAACCCTGTCATTGTGGATTCCAAACCCTGTCATTGTGGATTCTAAACCCTGTCATTGTGGATTCCAAACCCTGACATTGTGATTCCAAACCCTGACATTGTGGATTCCAAACCCTGTCATTGTGGATTCCAAACCCTGTCATTGTGGGATTCCAAACCCTGACATTGTGGATTCCAAACCCTGTCATCTGTGGATTCTAAACCCTGTCATTGTGATTCCAAACCCTGACATTGTGGTATTCCAAACCCTGACATTGTGGTTCCAAACCCTGTCATTGTGGATTCCAAACCCTGTCATTGTGGTTCCAAACCCTGACATTGTGGTTCCAAACCCTGTCATTGTGGATTCTAAACCCTGTCATTGTGGATTCCAAACCCTGACAATGGCAAGCAATTTCAGTAATATTTTTACGTCTGCATTTAAAAGTGAGATCGGAATAGAACACTTGCTGGGTTTTAACAAAAGTGTGAAACACCTCTCAGTATTTGAGGTAAAACACGTTTTCAAACATTTCAAGCAAGAGGGGGACCAGTTTGGCAGTAAACCTATTCTTGTAGAATTTGAAAATAAATAAATACATTTTAAAAAAATTAAAATACATTAAAAAAATTAATATTTTTCATGTTCAAAATTGTCCACTCTAAACAATAGCATGGTATTCTTTCACTGTAATAGCTACTGTAAATTGGACAGTGCCCTACAGGTCACTATAGACCTGTAGTCTATAGACCTGTAGTCTATAGTGATCTGTAGTCTATAGTGATCTGTAGTCTATAGACCTGTAGTCTATAGTGATCTGTAGTCTATAGTGATCTGTAGTCTATAGACCTGTAGTCTATAGTGAACTGTAGTCTATAGTGATCTGTAGTCTATAGTGATCTGTAGTCTATAGTGATCTGTAGTCTATAGTGATCTGTAGTCTATAGACCTGTAGTCTATAGTGACCTGTAGTCTATAGTGATCTGTAGTCTATAGTGATCTGTAGTCTATAGTGACCTGTAGTCTATAGGTCTATAAATGAAATGCCCTGATTTACTGCTCAAATCTCTGACAGCTGAACTGTGAGGCAGACAATTATTATTTTAGGAAAGTAACCTAAAAAAATCAACAAAATAGGCTTGGAGTGGTTAAGGTCAAAGTTATAATGGTTAAGGCTAGGGTTAGGTTTAGGGTTAGAATGGTTAATGTTAGGGTTAGAATGGTTAAGGTTAGGGTTAAGGTCAAAGTTATAATGGTTAAGGCTAGGGTTAGGTTTAGGGTTAGAATGGTTAATGTTAGGGTTAGAATGGTTAAGGTTAGGGTTAGGTCAAAGTTAGAATGGTTAAGGTTAGGTTACGGGTTAGGTGAGGGGTTAGAATGGTTAATGTTAGGGTTAGAAATGGTTAAGGTTAGGTTTAAGGTCAAAGTTAGAATGGTTAAGGTTAGGTTACGGGTTAGGTGAGGGGTTAGAATGGTTAATGTTAGGGTTAGAATGGTTAAGGTTAGGTTTAAGGTCAAATGGTAGAATGGTTAAGGTTAGGGTTAAGGTCAAAGTTAGAATGGTTAAGGTTAGGGTTAAGGTCAAAGTTAGAATGGTTAAGGTTGCAGGTTACGGGTTAGGTGAGGGGTTAGAATGGTTAATGTTAGGGTTAGAATGGTTAAGGTTAGGTTTTAAGGTCAAAGTTAGAATGGTTAAGGTTAGGTTATGGTCAAATGCTTAGAATGGTTAATGGTTAGGGTTAAGGTCAAAGTTAGAATGGTTAAGGCTTAGGTTACGGGTTAGGTGAGGGTTAGAATGGTTAATGTTAGGGTTAGAATGGTTAGGGTTAGGTTACGGGCCCCAGGTGAGGGGTTAGAATGGTTAAGGTTAGGTTACGGGTTAGGTGAGGGGTTAGAATGGTTAAGGTTAGGTTACGGGTTAGGTGAGGGGTTAGAATGGTTAGCCCCATGGTTAGGTTACGGGTTAGGTGAGGGGTTAGAATGGTTAAGGTTAGGTTACGGGTTAAGTGAGGGGTTAGAATGGTTAATGTTAGGGTTAGAATGGTTAAGGGTTAGGTTAGCCCCATGGTTAGGTGAGGGGTTAGCCAGCCAATGGTTAATGTTAGGGTTAGAATGGTTAAGGGTTAGGTTACGGGTTAGGTGAGGGGTTAGAATGGTTAATGTTAGGGTTAGAATGGTTGCAGGTTAGGGTTAAATGGTCAAAGTCAGAATGGTTAAGGTTAGGTGAGGGGTTGGGTAGGTAAAATGGTTTGAAGGTTAGGTTACGGGTTAGGTGAGGGGTTGGGTAGGTAGAATGGTTAAGGTTAGGTTACGGGTTAGGTGAGGGGAATAATGGTGAGGGTTAGGAATACCCCATGGTGAGGAATGAGGGGTTAGAATGGTGAGGGAATGCTGTGCAGGAATCAGCCCCATGGTGAGGAATGCTGTGCAGGAATCAACCCCATGGTGAGGAATGCTGTGCAGGAATCAGCCCCATGGTGAGGGAATGCTGTAGAATCAGCCCCATGGTGAGGAATGGTTAATCAGCAGGTTACGGGTTAGGTGAGGAACTCAGCCCCATGGTGAGGGAATGTGTGCAGGAATCAGCCCCATGGTGAGGGAATGCTGTGTTAATCAGCCCCATGGTGAGGGAATGCTGTGCAGGTTCAGCCCCCATGGTTAATGCTTAGGGTTAGAATGGTTAGGGTGTGCAGGAACAGGTTATGGTGAGGGAATGCTTAGAATGGTTAATGGTGAGGGAATGCAGGAATGGCCCCATGGTGAGGGAATGCTGTGCAGGAATCAGCCCCATGGTGAGGGAATGCTGTGCAGGAATCAGCCCCATGGTGAGGGGTTGGGAATAGCCCCATGTAAAATGGTTAAGGTTAGGTTACGGGAATCAGCCCATGGTGAGGGAATGCTGTGCAGGAAAGCCCCATGGTGAGGGAATGCTGTGCAGGAATCAGCCCATGGTGAGGGGAATGCTTAGGAATTTGGTTAGGTTGTGCGGGTTGGGTGAGGGGCTGTAGAATGGCCCCATGGTTAGGAATGCTGTGCAGGAATCAGCCACATGGTGAGGAATGCTGGGGAATCAGCCATGGTGAGGAATTGTGCAGGAACAGCCCCAGGGTGAGGGAATGCTGTGCAGGTAGCCCCATGGTGAGGAATGCTGTTTGCAATCGGCCCCATGGTGAGGGGTGCTGTGCAGGAGAATGGTGAGGGAAGGTTAGGTTACGGGTTATGGTGAGGAATGCTGTGCAGGAATCAGCCCCATGTAGGGAATGGTTAAGGTTAGGTTACGGGTTAGCCCCATGGTGAGGGAATGCTTGGGTAGGTAGAAAATAAAAATGGTGAAATCTGTTCCATTTCCGGCTCTTAACTCCCATGGTGAGGGAATGCTGTGCAGGAATCAGCCCCATGGTGAGGGAATGCTGTGCAGAATCAGCCCCATGGTGAGGGAATGCTGTGCAGGAATCAGCCCCATGGTGAGGGAATGCTGTGCAGGAATCAGCCCCATGGTGAGGGAATGCTGTGCAGGAATCAGCCCATGGTGAGGAATGCTGTGCAGGAATCAGCCCCATGGTGAGGGGAATGCTGTGCAGGAATCAGCCCATGGTGAGGGAATGCTGTGCAGGAATCAGCCCCATGGTGAGGAATGCTGTGCAGGAATCAGCCCCATGGTGAGGGAATGCTGTGCAGGAATCAGCCCCATGGTGAGGGAATGCTGTGCAGGAATCAGCCCCATGGTGAGGGAATGCTGTGCAGGAATCAGCCCCATGGTGAGGGAATGCTGTGCAGGAATCCGCCCCATGGTGAGGGAATGCTGTGCAGGAATCAGCCCCATGGTGAGGGAATGCTGTGCAGGAATCAGCCCCATGGTGAGGGAATGCTGTGCAGGAATCAGCCCCATGGTGAGGGAATGCTGTGCAGGAATCAGCCCCATGGTGAGGGAATGCTGTGCAGGAATCAGCCCCATGGTGAGGGAATGCTGTGCAGGAATCAGCCCCATGTTGAGGGAATGCTGTGCAGGAATCAGCCCCATGGTGAGGGAATGCTTTGCAGGAATCAGCCTCATGTTGAGGGAATGCTGTGCAGGAATCAGCCTCATGTTGAGGGAATGCTGTGCAGGAATCTAGATCGCACCTTCTCTTTCTGAGGAATTACACCCCAACCCCAAACACACACTGCCTCTAGATTAGCACCTTCTCTTCTGAATGTTACACCCCAACCCCAAACACACACTGCTTCTAGATTAGCACCTTCTCTTCTGAATGTTACACCCCAACCCCAAACACACACTGCTGTCTAGGTAGCACCTTCTCATTCTGAATGTTACACCCTCAGCCCCAAACACACACTGCCTCTAGATAGCACCTTCTCTTTCTGAATGTTACACCCCAACCCCAAACACACACTGCTCTTCTAGATTAGCACCTTCTCTTTCTGAATGTTACACCCCAACCCCAAACACACTGTCTCTAGATTAGCACCTTCTCTTTCTGAATGTTACACCCCATGGTGAAAACACACAGGAATCTGCCCCAGGTAGGAACCTTCTCTTTCTGAATGTTACAGGAATCCCAACCCCAAACACACACTGCCTCTAGATTAGCACCTTCTCTTTCTGATATGTTACACCCCAACCCCAAACACACTGCCTCTAAAGGAGGCTTTCAGATCCAGAATACATATGCAGATGTCTGTTCTTCTTCTCTCTTTGAAACTCAACGTGGACTTCCTGGATGTCTCCTCCTCTCCTCCACACGGGGTTGACACTGTGACTTTTCTCTCTGTTCATTCTGTTGCTTCCAGAGTTAACAGCTGCATAGATTTCATCTCTAAGAAGGATTAACACTGCATCTCCAATCTGGCACCTATTCTCTTATAGTCCTCTACTTTTGAGCTATGGGGCCTGATCACAAACGTCTCCTCTCACTATAACTCCTCTCCCTCTCCTCTCTCTCCTCTCCTCTCCAATAGTGCCATTTGGGAAAGCAGCCTACATTCTCCTAGTTAGTCTATTGCCTCACCTGAATTGTCTGTTCTTCTCACTCTAATCCCTGTCAGAGAGATTCTCCCCCTCTCCTCTCCTCTCCCTCTCCTCTCCTCTCCTCTCCTCTCCTCTCCTCTCCTCTCTCTCTCCTCTCCTCTCCTCTCCTCTCCTCTCCTCTGCCTCTCCTCTCCTCTCCTCTCATCTCCCTCTCCTCCTTCCTCTCCTCTCCCTCTCCTTCCTCTCCTCTCCTCTCCTCCTCTCCTCTCCCTCTCCTCTCCTCTCATCTCCTCTCCTCTCCTCTCCTCTCCTCTCCTCTGCTCTCCTCTGCCTCTCTCTCTCCTCTCCTCCTCTCCTCTCTCCTCTCCTCTCCTCTCCTCTCCTCTCCTCTCCTCTCCTCTCATCTCTCCTCCATCTCCTCTCTCCCTGCCTCTCCTCTCCTCTCTCTCTCATCCCTCTCCTCTCCTCCTCTCCTCTCCTCTCCTCTCATCTCCTCTCCCTCTCATCTCTCCTCTCCTCTCCTCTCCTCTCCTCTCTCTCCCTCTCCTCTCCTCTCCCTCTCTCCCTCTCCTCTCTCCTCCCCTCCTCCTGCCTCTGTTGTCTCTCTCCTCTCCTCTCCTCTCCTCTCCTCCCTCTCTCCTGCCTCTGTTGTCTCTCTCCTCTCCGCTCCTCAAAGCTGTAGGATCAGTAATATTGAATACCTTTATTTTTCCGTTGGCCATGCTGCTTTTTTCCGTTGGCCAGTTTCAAGACATTGACTACCTCTACTTTCTGTGCCCCATGTCTTGCTTATAAAGAGCTCTGTAAACTCAGACAGTGTAATAAGTGGTATTTGCTTTCTCTCTCTATCTCTCTGTGCACGACTCTGTACACAAAGTCAGTGCCAGGTCCTGGTGTGTCTCAGTATGGCTTTCTGTCCCTCTCTATTAGCAGGTCGAGCAGAGCAGAGGAGTGTCCTGAGGGCAGGAGGAGGAGTGAGGGGTGTCCTGAGGGCAGAAGGAGGAGTGATGAGTGTCCTGAGGGCAGGAGGAAGAGTGAGGAGTGTCCTGAGGGCAGGAGGAAGAGTGAGGAGTGTCCTGAGGGCAGGAGGAGGAGTGAGGAGTGTCCTGAAGGCAGGAGGAGGAGGAGGAGGAGGAGCTGTCCTGAGGGGCAGGAGGAGGAGCGAGGAGTGTCCTGAGGGCAGGAGGAGGAGTGAGGGGTGTCCTGAGGGTAGGAGGAGGGTGAGGGAGGTCCTGAGGGCAGGAGGAGGAAGGAGTGTCCTGAGGGCAGGAGGAGGAGGAGGGGTGTCCTGAGGGCAGGAGGAGCGGGGAGTGTCTGAGGGCATGAGGGAGGAGTGTCCTGAGGGCAGGAGGAGGAGGGCAGGGGTGTCCTGAGGGCAGGAGGAGGGAGGAGGGGTGTCCTGAGGGCAGGAGGAGGAGTGAGGGGTGTCCTGAGGGCAGGAGGAGGGCCTGAGGGAGGGAGGACTGAGGAGTGTCCTGAGGGCAGTCCTGAGGAGTGAGGGGTGTCCTGAGGGCAGGAGGAGGAGTGAGGGTGTCCTGAGGGCAGGGAGGAGGAGGAGTGTCCTGAGGGCAGGAGGAGGAGTGTCCTGAGGGCAGGAGGAGGACTGAGGAGTGTCCTGAGGGCAGGAGGAGGCGGCAGGAGGAGGGGGGAATGTCCTGAGGGCAGAGGAGGAGGAGGAGTGTCCTGAGGAGGAGGAGTAGGGGTGTCCTGAGGGCAGGAGGAGGGGAGAGAGGGAGTGTCCTGAAGGCAGGAGGAGGGGATAAAGGTTATGTATTAAGACCAGGGAAGAATAGACAGCAGGTTATGTATTAAGACCAGGGAAGAATAGACAGCAGGTTATGTATTAAGACCAGGGAAGAATAGACAGCAGGTTATGTATTAAGACCAGGGAAGAATAGACAGCAGGTTATGTATTAAGACCAGGGAAGAATAGACAGCAGCAGGTTATGTATTAAGACCAGGGAAGAATAGACAGCAGGTTATGTATTAAGACCAGGGAAGAATAGACAGCAGGTTATGTATTAAGACCAGGGAAGAATAGACAGCTGGTTATGTATTAAGACCAGGGAAGAATAGACAGCAGGTTATGTATTAAGACCAGGGAAGAATAGACAGCAGGTTATGTATTAAGACCAGGGAAGAATAGACAGCAGGTTATGTATTAAGACCAGGGAAGAATAGACAGCTGGTTATGTATTAAAACCAGGGAAGAATAGACAGCAGGTTATGTATTAAAACCAGGGAAGAATAGACAGCAGGTTATGTATTAAGACCAGGGAAGAATAGACAGCAGCAGGTTATGTATTAAGACCAGGGAAGAATAGACAGCAGGTTATGTATTAAGACCAGGGAAGAATAGACAGCAGCAGGTTATGTATTAAGACCAGGGAAGAATAGACAGCAGGTTATGTATTAAGACCAGGGAAGAATAGACAGGAGGAGGAGGCAGGTTATGTATTAAGACCAGGAAGAATAGACAGCAGGTTATGTATTAAGACCAGGGAAGAATAGACAGCAGGGAAGAATAGACAGGTGTATTAAGACCAGGGAAGAATAGACAGCAGGGGGTATGTATTAAGACCAGGGAAGAATAGACAGCAGGTTATGTATTAAGACCAGGGAAGAATAGACAGCAGGTTATGTATTAAGACCAGGGAAGAATAGACAGCAGGTTATGTATTAAGACCAGGGAAGAATAGACAGCAGGTTATGTATTAAGACCAGGGAAGAATAGACAGCAGGTTATGTATTAAGACCAGGGAAGAATAGACAGCAGGTTATGTATTAAGACCAGGGAAGAATAGACAGCAGGTTATGTATTAAGACCATGGAAGAATAGACAGCAGGTTATGTATTAAGACCAGGGAAGAATAGACAGCAGGTTATGTATTAAGACCAGGGAAGAATAGACAGCAGGTTATGTATTAAGACCAGGGAAGAATAGACAGTAGCAGGTTATGTATTAAGACCATGGAAGAATAGACAGCAGGTTATGTATTAAAACCAGGGAAGAATAGACAGCAGGTTATGTATTAAGACCAGGGAAGAATAGACAGCAGGTTATGTATTAAGACCAGGGAAGAATAGACAGCAGGTTATGGGTCCTCAGATTTCCTTCCCTTTGCAGTAAAACATTCTACAATACAAGGCTTTATCTCAGTGAGGTGGATGAGTTAACATTCTACAATACAAGGCTTTATCTCAGTGAGGTGGATGAGTTAACATTCTACAATACAAGGCTTTATCTCAGTGAGGTGGATGAGTTACCATTCTACAATACAAGGCTTTAGCTCCATGAGGTGGATGAGTTAACATTCTACAACACAAGGCTTTATCTCAGTGAGGTGGATGAGTTAACATTCTACAATACAAGGCTTTATCTCAGTGAGGTGGATGAGTTAACATTCTACAATACAAGGCTTTATCTCAGTGAGGTGGATGAGTTAACATTCTACAATACAAGGCTTTATTTCAGTGAGGTGGATGAGTTAACATTCTACAATACAAGGCTTTATCTCAGTGAGGTGGATGAGTTAACATTCTACAATACAAGGCTTTATCTCCGTGAGGTGGATGAGTTAACATTCTACAATACAAGGCTTTATCTCCGTGAGGTGGATGAGTTAACATTCTACAATACAAGGCTTTATCTCCGTGAGGTGGATGAGTTAACATTCTACAATACAAGGCTTTAGCTCCGTGAGGTGGATGAGTTAACATTCTACAACACAAGGCTTTATCTCAGTGAGGTGGATGAGTTAACATTCTACAATACAAGGCTTTATCTCAGTGAGGTGGATGAGTTAACATTCTACAATACAAGGCTTTATCTCAGTGAGGTGGATGAGTTAACATTCTACAATACAAGGCTTTAGCTCGGGGGCCTAACGCTGTCCTGTAACCCAGATTGAATCCGTACAGGGTTAAACACCCCATCAAGCAGCAACGTATATCTGTAGTCCCCACCAGCCAACTACAGACACCTCTGTTCCCTCACAATCATTCACTCAAACACAAAGCCTGCCGACTTTAATTATCACCATGGAAACCGCCTGTCAGTCGCACCATTAGGATTCTGTTGGCGAGGAGACCGTCAGAGCGCCGTAGCAACGAGCCAAGCCTCACCTGCGAGTGGAGATGTACTCCGAGCAAAGACAGATGACGTCGAGCCGGAAAAAAACACAGCATCGGTATTAATCACACGGAACAAATCATGATGGGAGAGGAGGAAGACGGAGGAGGAGGAGGAGGGAGGGGAGAGGAGAGGAGAGGAGAGGAGAGGGAGGAGAGGGAGAGAGGAGGGAAGAGGAGAGAGGGAGAGGAGGAGAGGAGGAGAGGAGAGAGGAAGGGAAGGGAGAGGGAGGAAGAGGAGAGGGAGAGGGAGGAAGAGGAAGAGGGAGAGGGAGGAAGAGGAGAGGGAGAGAGGAGGAGGAGAGAAGGAGAGAGGATGGAGGAGGAGGAGGGAGGAAGAGGAGGAGAGGGAGGAAGAGGAAGAGGAGAGGGAGGAAGAGGAGACTTCTCATAGCCTGGTTCCTCTCTAGGTTTCTTCCTAGGTTCTGGCCTTTCTAGGGAGTTTTTCCTAGCCACCGTGCTTCTACACCTGCATTGCTTGCTGTTTGGGGGCTTTTAGGTTGGGTTTCTGTATTTGATTTTGATTTAGTGCAGTACTGTATACTGGTTTCTGTATACACACACACTCCCCTCCCCCACAAAAATACACATGTCCAGAAACACACACACACACACAGTCTCTCCCTGAGTCAGAGATCTGTCTCCATTTGTTCTGGTGATCTGATCCATCCAGAGCATTTTGCTGAATCTCTCAGCCAGTGGTGTGTGTGTGTGTGTGTGTGTGTGTGTGTGTGTGTGTGTGTGTGTGTGTGTGTGTGTGTGTGTGTGTGTGTGTGTGTGTGTGTGTGTGTGTGTGTGTGTGTGTGTGTGTGTGTGTGTGTGTGTGTGTGTGTGTGTGTGCGTGTGTTCCCATATTGTTCTGTCTGTTTGAGAGGATCAGTGTGAGGAGAATCTCTCTCAGGTCTCAGACAGACAAAGGTTAGTCCCACTACTTTAGACCAGAGCCCTATTCCCTATATAGTACACTACTTTAGACCAGAGCCCTATTCCCTATATAGTGCACTACTTAGACCAGAGCCCTATTCCCTACATAGTACACTATTATAGACCAGAACCCTATTCCCTATATAGTACACTATTATAGACCAGAACCCTATTCCCTATATAGTACACTACTTTAGACCAGAGCCCTATTCCCTATATAGTGCACTACTTTAGACCAGAGCCCTATTCCTATATAGTGGTACTACTTTAGACCAGAGCCCTATTCCCTATAGTAGTACTACTTTAGACCAGAACCCTATATAGTACACTACTATAGACCAGAGCCCTATTCCCTATATAGAACACTACTATAGACCAGGGCCCTATTCCCTATATAGTACACTACTATAGACCAGAGCCCTATTCCCTATATAGAACACTACTATAGACCAGAGCCCTATTCCCTATATAGTACACTACTATAGACCAGAACCCTATATAGTACACTATTATAGACCAGAGCCCTATTCCCTATATAGTACACTATTATAGACCAGAACCCTATTCCCTATATAGTACACTACTTTAGACCAGAGCCCTATTCCCTATATAGTGCTACTACTTTAGACCAGAGCCCTATTCCCTATATAGTGCACTACTATAGACCAGAGCCCTATTCCTATCAGTCCTGGTCAAAAGTACTACACTACTATAGTGAATAGGGCCTATTCCCTATATAGTACACTACTATAGACCAGAGCCCTATTCCCTATAGTAGTACTGGTCTTCCCTAAAAGTACTACATAGAGGAGTAGGGCTCTGGTCTATATAGTACACTATATAGTGAATAGGGCTCTGGTCTAAAGTACTATTATAGTAGTGCACTATAGTAGAATAGGGCTCTAAAGTAGTCCACTATATAGGGGTAGGTTGCCATTTGGGTAGCGGACGAAGCCTGGCCTCAAATAGGATTTCACTGCACTTTATGTTCTATTCAAATATATTTCAGTTGGTTCTGTAGCTGAGTTCACCGTCCCTAGTCAGAGTTTATGACAGCGTCTTATGTCTTGAAAGGACAGCAGAGATATTTGTCGAAAGAGGCCTGTTTCTGATCCTGTACCGGTCCTGAACCGTGACACCAGACAGGAAGGGGCCTGTTTCTGATCCTGTACCGACCTGAACCGCTGACACCAGGCAGGAAGGGGCCTGTTTCTGATCCTGTACCGACCTGAACCGCTGACACCAGGCAGGAAGGGGCCTGTTTCTGATCCTGTACCGACCTGAACCGGTGACACCAGACAGGAAGGGGCCTGGCCTCAAATGATCCTTCACCGCTGACACTGATTCAGGCAGGAAGGGGTCTGTTTCTGATCCTGTACCGGCCTGACACCGTTTTATGTCTTGAAAGGACACCAGGCAGGAAGGGGCCTGTTTCTGATCCTGTACCGGCCTGAACCGCTGACACCAGACAGGAAGGGGCCTGTTTCTGATCCTGTACCGACCTGAACCGCTGACACCAGACAGGAAGGGGCCTGTTTCTGATCCTGTACCGACCTGAACCGCTGACACCAGGCAGGAAGGGGCTTGTTTCTGATCCTGTACCGACCTGAACCGCTGACACCAGGCAGGAAGGGGCCTGTTTCTGATCCTGTACCGACCTGAACCGCTGACACCAGGCAGGAAGGGGCCTGTTTCTGATTTCTGAACCGCTGACACCAGGCAGGAAGGGGCCTGTTTCTGATCCTGTACCGACCTGAACCGCTGACACCAGGCAGGAAGGGGGCTGATCCTGTACCGACCTGAACACACCAGGCAGGAAGGGGCCTGTTTCTGATCCTGTACTGAAACCGCTGACACCAGGCAGGAAGGGGCCTGTTTCTGATCCTGTACTGTCCTGAACCGCTGACACCAGGCAGGAAGGGGCTTGTTTCTGATCCTGTACCGACCTGAACCGCTGACACCAGGCAGGAAGGGGCCTGTTTCTGATCCTGTACCGACCTGAACCGCTGACACCAGGCAGGAAGGGGCTTGTTTCTGATCCTGTACCGACCTGAACCGCTGACACCAGGCAGGAAGGGGCCTGTTTCTGATCCTGTACCGACCTGAACCGCTGACACCAGGCAGGAAGGGGCCTGTTTCTGATCCTGTACCGACCTGAACCGCTGACACCAGGCAGGAAGGGGCTGTTTCTGATCCTGTACCTGACCTGAACCGCTGACACCAGGCAGGAAGGGGCCTGTTTCTGATCCTGTACCGACCTGAACCGCTGACACCAGGCAGGAAGGGGCCTGTTTCTGATCCTGTACCGACCTGAACCGCTGACACCAGGCAGGAAGGGGCTTGTTTCTGATCCTGTACCGACCTGACACCCAGGCAGGAAGGGGCCTGTTTCTGATCCTGTACCGACCTGAACCGCTGACACCAGGCAGGAAGGGCTTGTTTCTGATCCTGTACCGACCTGAACCGCTGACACCAGGCAGGAAGGGGCCTGTTTCTGATCCTGTACCGCCTGAACCTGACACCAGGCAGGAAGGGGCCTGTTTCTGATCCTGTACCAGGCACCAGGCAGGAAGGGGCCTGTTTCTGATCCTGTACCGACCTGAACCGCTGACACCAGACAGGAAGGGGCCTGTTTCTGATCCTGTACCGACCTGAACCGCTGACACCAGGCAGGAAGGGGCCTGTTTCTGATCCTGTACCGGCTGACACCAGGCAGGAAGGGGCCTGTTTCTGATCCTGTACCGACCTGAACCGCTGACACCAGGCAGGAAGGGGCTTGTTTCTGATCCTGTACCGACCTGAACCGCTGACACCAGGCAGGAAGGGGCCTGTTTCTGATCCTGTACTGACCTGAACCGCTGACACCAGGCAGGAAGGGGCCTGTTTCTGATCCTGTACTGGCCTGAACCGCTGACACCAGGCAGGAAGGGGCCTGTTTCTGATCCTGTACCGACCTGAACCGCTGACACCAGGCAGGAAGGGGCTTGTTTCTGATCCTGTACCGACCTGAACCGCTGACACCAGGCAGGAAGGGGCCTGTTTCTGATCCTGTACCGACCTGAACCGCTGACACCAGGCGGGAAGGGGCTTGTTTCTGTTTCTAACCCTAACCCCAACCCTCTCACATTGCAAGGCTACTGTGAGCCACGTCCCTCCAGCCTCTGGCCTGGGTTTATATTTAAACATGGGCTGACTAGGCAACCTAGACTGATTCAATCTAAAGTGATGAGGAGACAACTACACAATGCAGACTGAGGAGACAACTACACAATGCAGACTGAGGAGACAACTGCACAATGCAGACTGAGGAGACAACTACACAATGCAGACTGAGGAGACAACTACACAATGCAGACTGAGGAGACAACTGCAGACTGAGGAGACAACTACACAATGCAGACTGAGGAGACTGCAGACTGAGGAGACAACTACACAATGCAGACTGAGGAGACAACTACACAATGCAGACTGAGGAGACAACTACACAATGCAGACTGAGGAGACAACTACACAATGCAGACTGAGGAGACAACTACACAATGCAGACTGAGGAGACAACTACACAATGCAGACTGAGGAGACAACTAGACAGCAGACTGAGGAGACAACTACATAATGCAGACTGACACAATGCAGACTGAGGAGACAACTACACAATGCAGACTGAGGAGACAACTACACAATGCAGACTGAGGAGACAACTACACAATGCAGACTGAAGAGACAATGCAGACTGAGGAGACAACTACACAATGCAGACTGAGGAGACAACTACACAATGCAGACTGAGGAGACAACTACACAATGCAGACTGAGGAGACAACTACACAATGCAGACTGAGGAGACAACTACACAACTGAGGTATATCATATAATATATATATATATAATCATTGTCTTATACTAGTCAGAACAGTAATCATTTACATTTACATTTAAATCATTTAGCAGACGTAATCATTGTCTTATATATAATCATTGTGTTATACTAGTCAGAACAGTAATCACTATTCTCTCTCTTCTTCTCTTTAATCCAAACCTCTCTCTCTCTTTAATCCAACCCCTCTCTTCTTTAATCCAACCCTCTCTCTCTCTCTCTCTCTCTCTCTCTCTTTAATCCAACCCTCTCTCTCTCTGTCTCTCTTTAATCCAACCCCCTCTCTCTCTTTAATCCAACACTCTCTCTCTTTTTCTCTTTAATACAACCCTCTCTCTTCTCTCTTTAATCCAACCTCTCTCTCTCTTCTCTTTAATCCAACCCTCTCTCTCTCTTTTCTCTTTTACCCAACCCTCTCTCTCTCTTTTCTCTTTAATACAACCCTCTCTCTCGTTTCTCTTTAATCCAACCCTCTCCCTCTCTTTAATCCAACCCTCTCTCTCTTCTCTTTAATCCAACCCTCTCTCTCTCTCTCTTTAATCCAACCCTGTCTCTCTCTTCTCTTAAATCCAACCCTCTCTCACTTCTCTTTAATGCAACCCTCTCTCTCTATTTTCTCTTTAATACAACCCTGTCTCTCTCTTTTCTCTTTAATCCAACCCTCTCTCTTTCTCTTTAATCCAACCATCTCTCCCCCTCTTAATCCAACCCTCTCTCTCTCTCTTTTAATCCAACCCTCTCTCTTCTCTTTAATCCAACCCTCTCTCTCTTCTTCTCTTTAATCCAACCCTCCCTCTCTCTTTTCTCTTTAATCCAACCCTATCTCTCTCTCTCTTTAATCCAACCCTCTCTCTCTTCTTGTCTTTAATCCAACCCTCTCTCTTTTAATCCAACCTCTCTCTCTTCTTCTCTTTAATCCAACCCTCTCTCTTCTCTTTAATCCAACCCTCTCTCTCTCTCTTCTCTTTAATCCAACCCTCTCTCTCTCTCGCTTTAATCCAACCCTCTCTCTCTCTTCTCTTTAATCCAACCCTCTCTCTCTCTCTTCTCTTTAATCCAACCCTCGCTCTCTCTAATCCAACCCTCTCTCATTCTTCTTCACTTTAATCCAAACCCATTTAATCGCTTTAATCCAACCCTCTCTCTCTTCTCTTTAATACAACCATCTCTCTCTTTTAATCCAACTCTCTCTCTCACTTTCTCTCTTTAATCTCTCTCTCTCTTCTCTTTAATCCAACCCTCTCTTTAATCTTTAATACAACCTCTCTCTTCTCTTTAATACAACCATCTCTCTCTCTTTAATCCAACCCTCTCTCTATCCAACCCCCTCTCTCTCTCCCTGTCCCTCTTTAATCCAACCCTCTCTCATCT
>NW_026290947.1:135000-155000 GCF_023373465.1 Oncorhynchus keta | reverse complement strand
CCCTATTCCCTATATAGTACACTACTATAGACTAGAGCCCTATTCCTATATAGTACACTACTCTATACCAGCCCTATTCCCTATATAGTACACTACTTTAGACCAGAGCCCTATTCCCTATATAGTACACTACTCTATACTAGAGCCCTATTCCTATATAGTACACTACTCTATACTAGAGCCCTATTCCTATATAGTACACTACTCTAGACTAGAGCCCTATTCCTATATAGTAGAGACTAGAGCCCTATTCCTATATAGTACACTACTTATTACTACAGCCCTATTCCTATATAGTACACTACTCTTCCCTATAGTACAGCCCTATTCCTATATATAGTACTACTCTATACTACTATTCCTATATAGTACACTACTCTAGACTAGAGCCCTATTCCCTATATAGTACACTACTCTATACCAGATTCCCTATATAGTACACTACTCTATACCTATTCCTATATAGCCCTATTCCAGAGCCCTATTCCCTATATAGTACACTACTATACTGAGCCCTATTCCCTATATAGTACACTACTCTATACTAGAGCCCTATTCCTATAGTACACTACTTTAGACCAGAGCCCTATTCTCTATAGTACACTACTTTAGACCAGAGCCCTATTCCCTATATAGTACTACTTTAGACTAGAGCCCTATTCCCTATATAGTACACTACTCTATACTAGAGCCCTATTCCCTATATAGTACACTACTCTATACTACACCCTATTCCCTATATAGTACTACTCTATACTAGAGCCCTATTCCTATATAGTACACTACTCTATTCCCTATATAGTACTATAGACCAGCCCTATTCCCTATATAGTACACTACTCTATACTAGAGCCCTATTCCTATATAGTACACTACTCTAGACTAGAGCCCTATTCCTATATAGTACTACTCTATACTAGAGCCCTATTCCTATATAGTACACTACTCTATACTACAGCCCTATTCCCTATATAGTACACTACTCTATGACCAGAGCCCTATTCCTATATAGTACACTACTCTATACTACTAGACCCTATTCCTATATAGTACACTACTTTAGACCAGAGCCCTATTCCCTATATAGTACACTACTCTAGACTAGAGCCCTATTCCTATATAGTACACTACTCTCAGACTCAGCCCTATTCCCTATAGTACACTACTCTATACTATGCCCTATTCCCTATATAGTACTACTGTAGACCAGGCCCTATTCCCTATATAGTACACTACTCTATACTACAGCCCTATTCCTATATAGTACACTACTCTATACTACAGCCCTATTCCTATATAGTACTACTATAGACCAGAGCCCTATTCCTATATAGTACACTACTCTATACTACAGCCCTATTCCCTATATAGTACACTACTCTATACTACAGCCTATTCCCTATATAGTACACTACTCTATACTACAGCCCTATTCCCTATATAGTACACTACTCTATACCAGAGCCCTATTCCCTATGTAGTGCACTACTTTATACTACAGCCCTATTCCCTATATAGTACACTACTCTATACTAGAGCCCTATTCCTATATAGTACACTACTTTATACTACAGCCCTATTCCTATATAGTACACTACTCTATACTACAGCCCTATTCCTATGTAGTACCACTATTCTATACTACAGCCCTATTCCTATATAGTACACTACTCTATACTACAGCCCTATTCCTATGTAGTACACTACTCTATACTACAGCCCTATTCCTATATAGTACACTACTTTATACTACAGTCCTATTCCTATATAGTACTACTCTATACTACAGTCCTATTCCCTATATAGTACACTACTCTATACTACAGCCCTATTCCTATATAGTAGTATACTACAGTCCTATTCCTATATAGTACACTACTCTATACTACAGCCCTATTCCCTATATGGTACACTACTCTATACTACAGCCCTATTCCTATATGCACTACACTACTCTACTATATTCCCCCTATATATGACACTACTCTATACTACAGCCCTATTCCTATATAGTACTACTCTATACACCCTATTCCTATATAGTACTACTACTATAGACCAGCCCTATTCCTATATAGTACACTACTCTATATACAGTATTCCCTATATAGTACTACTATAGATTCCATATAGTACTACTCTATACTGCCCTATTCCCTATATAGTACTACTATAGACCAGAGCCCTATTCCCTATATAGTACACTACTCTATACTACAGCCCTATTCCTATATAGTACTACTATAGACCAGAGCCCTATTCCTATATAGTACACTACTATAGACCAGAGCCCTATTCCTATATAGTACACTACTCTATACTACACTATTCCTATATAGACCTATGGACCAGAGCCCTATTCCTATATAGTACACTCTCTATACTACAGCCCTATTCTTATAGTACCTACTATGACCAGCCCTATTCCTATATAGTACTACTATTAGATTCCTATATAGTACCTATACTACAGCCCTATTCCTATATAGTACTACTATAGACCAGAGCCCTATTCCTATATAGTACACTACTATAGACCAGAGCCCTATTCCTATATAGTACACTACTCTATACTACAGCCCTATTCCTATATGGTACACTATGGACCAGACCCCTATTCCCTATATGGTACACTGCTCTATACTTATTCCTATATAGTACACTACATACTACAGCCCTATTCCTATATAGTACTACTATAGACCAGAGCCCTATTCCTATATAGTACACTACTATAGACCAGAGCCCTATTCCTATATAGTACACTACTCTATACTACTAGCCCTATTCCCTATATAGTACACTACTATAGACCAGAGCCCTATTCCTATATGGTACTACTATGGACCAGAGCCCTATTCCTATATAGTACACTACTCTATGCTGCAGCCCTATTCCTATTCCCTATGACAGAGCCCTATTCCTATTCCTATGCTGCAGTATTCCTATATGGTACACTACTTATAGCCCTATTCCTATATGAGCCCTATTCCTATATAGTACACTACTCTATACTACAGCCCTATTCCTATATGGTACACTCTATACTACAGCCTATATAGTACTACTCTATGCTATAGTACACTACTGTATACGAGACCCTATTCCTATATAGTACACTACTCTATACTACAGCCCTATTCCCTATATAGTACTACTCTATATAGATTCCTATATAGTAGCCCTATTCCCTATATAGTACACTACTTATACTACAGATTCCTATATAGAGCCCTATTCCCTATATATATAGTACACTGTCTATACTTCTATTCCCAGTACCACTTTATGACAGCCCTATTCCCTATATAGTACACTACTTTAGACCTAGTAGCCTCTATACTACCCCTATTCCTATATATGTACACTACTCTTACTACAGATTCCTATGAGTACCCTATTCCCTATTCCTATATAGTACACTACTCTATACTACAGTCCTATTCCTATATAGTACTACTCTATGCTACAGTCCTATTCCTATATGGTACCTCTATACTCCCCTATTCCTATATAGTACACTACTATAGACCAGTCCTATTCCCTATATAGTACACTACTTTAGATTCCTATATAGTACAGAGCCCTATTCCCTATTCCTATAGTACACTACTTATTCCTATATAGACCAGACTACAGCCCTATTCCTATATAGTACACTACTATAGACCAGAGCCCTATTCCCTATATAGTCTATGCTACAGCCCTATTCCCTATATAGTACTACTCTATAGCCCTATTCCTATATAGTACACTACTTATACCAGAGCCCTATTCCTATAGTACACCTATTCCCTATATAGTACACTACTATAGACCAGAGCCCTATTCCCTATATAGTACACTACTATAGACCAGAGCCCTATTCCCCTATTCCTATATAGTACACTACTATAGACCAGGCCCTATTCCTATATAGTACCCTATTACTAGCCCTATTCCCTATAGTACACTACTATAGACCAGAGCCCTATTCCTATATAGTACCACCCTATTCCTATTAGTACACTACTTTAGAGCCCTATTCCCTATATAGTACACTACTTTAGACCAGACCCTATTCCTATATAGTACACTACTATAGACCAGAGCCCTATTCCTATATAGTACACTGCTCTATACTACAGTCCTATTCCTATATAGTACTACTATGGACCAGAGCCCTATTCCTATATGGTACTACTATACTATTCCTATATGGTACTACTCTATGCCCTATTCCTATATAGTACACTACTATAGACCAGAGCCCTATTCCTATATAGTACACTACTATAGACCAGAGCCCTATTCCTATATAGTACACTACTGTATACTACAACCTATTCCCTATATAGTACTACTACTATAGACCAGAGCCCTATTCCTATATGGTACTACTATAGACCAGAGCCTATTCCTATTCCTATATACTACAGCCCTATTCTATATAGTACACTACTATAGACCAGAGCCCTATTCCTATATATACTACTATAGACCAGGCCCTATTCCTATATAGTACACTACTATAGACCAGAGCCCTATTCCCTATATAGTACACTACTCTATTCCCTATATGGTACTACAGGGCCCTATTCCTATATAGTACACTACTTTGGACCAGAGCCCTATTCCTATATGGTACTACTATGGACCAGGGCCCTATTCCTATATATAGTACACTACTGTAGACCAGAGCCCTATTCCTATATAGTACACTATGAGACCAGAGCCCTATTCCCTATATAGTACTACTATGAACTCTATATGGTACTACAGACCCTATTCCTATATGGTACTATGCTGTACCACTATTCTATATGGTACTACTGTAGACCAGGGCCCTATTCCTATATAGTACACTACTCTATATTCCTACAGTGAATGGCCCTATTCCTATATAGTACACTACTGTAGACCAGAGCCCTATTCCTATATAGTACACTACTATTCCTATACTACTATGCCATATTCCTATATGGTACACTACTATGGACCAGGACCCTATTCTATATGAGTACCTACTATTCCCTATTCCTATATAGTACTACTGTAGACCAGAGCCCTATTCCTATATAGTACACTACTTTGACCAGAGCCCTATTCCTATATGGTACTACTGTGACTATTCCTATATAGTACACTACTATGTACAGAGCCCTATTCCTATATGGTACTACTTTAGACCCTATTCTATATAGTACACTACTGTAGACCAGAGCCCTATTCCTATATAGTACTACTTTAGACCAGAGCCCTATTCCTATATAGTACACTACTATGGACCAGACCTATTCCTATATGGTACACTACTATAGACCAGGCCCTATTCCTATATAGTACACTACTGTAGACCAGAGCCCTATTCCTATATGGTACTACTAGTACAGCCCTATTCCCTATATAGTACTACTATAGACCAGAGCCCTATTCCCTATATAGTACACTACTCTATAGACAGAGCCTATTCCCTATATAGTACACTACTTTATACTGGCCCTATTCCCTATATAGTACACTACTGTAGACCAGAGCCCTATTCCTATATAGTACACTACTTTAGACCAGGAGCCTATTCCTATATAGTGCACTACTCTATACTACAGCCCTATTCCTATATAGTACTACTGTAGACCAGAGCCCTATTCCCTATATACACTACACTACTATATTCCCTATATAGTACACTACTATACTACAGCCTATTCCTATATAGTACACTACTTTAGACCAGAGCCCTATTCCTATATAGTACTACTACTAGCCCAGAGCCCTATTCCTATATAGTACTACTATGACACCCTATTCCTTATACTACTTTAGACCAGGACCCTATTCCCTATATAGTACACTACTCTATACTACTAGCCCTATTCCTATATAGTACACTACTACCAGGGCCCTATTCCTTTATACTACTATTCCTATATAGTACACTACTGTAGACCAGAGCCCTATTCCCTATATAGTGCACTACTTTAGACCAGAGCTATTCTATATAGACCAGACCAGAGCCCTATTCCCTATAGTGCACTACTTTAGACCAGGCCCTATTCCTATATGGTGCTCTATTTCCTATATAGTGCACTACTATAGACCAGAGCCCTATTCCCTATATGTACTACTTTATACTACAGTATTCCTATATAGTACACTACTTTATAGAGCCTACCTATAGCCCTATTCCTATATAGTACACTACTTCATACCCTATTCCTATTATATATATAGTACACTACTCTATACTACTCTTATACTACAGCCCTATTCCTATATAGTACACTACTATTACCATTATATATATAGTACACTACTCTATACTACAGTCCTATTCTATATAGTACTACTGTAGACCAGAGCCCTATATATAGTACTACAGCCCTATTCCTATATAGTACACTACTATTAGACCAGGCCCTATTCCTATATAGTACACTACTATAGACCAGAGCCCTATTCCTATATAGTACACTACTGTACTACAGAGCCCTATTCTATATAGTACACTACTATTATACTACAGCCCTATTCCTATATAGTACACTACTATATACCAGAGCCCTATTCCCTATATAGTACACTACTTTAGACCAGAGCCCTATTCCCTATATAGTACACTACTATGACTACAGCCCTATTCCTATATAGTACACTACTATAGACCAGAGCCCTATTCCTATATAGTACACTACTATATACTACAGCCCTATTCCCTATATGGTACTACTACTAGCCCTACTAGACCCTATATAGTACACTACTGTAGACCAGGCCTATTCCTATATAGTGCACTACTTTAGACCAGCCCTATTCCCTATATAGTACACTACTATCTCCAGAGCCCTATTATAGTATATTACAGCCATATTCTATACACTCTATACTACAGCCCTATTCCCTATATAGTACACTACTTTAGACCAGGCCCTATTCCCTATATAGTACTACTATAGACAGGCCCTATTCCCTATATAGTACACTACTTTATACTAGAGCCCTATTCCTATATAGTGCTACTATAGACCAGGCCCTATTCCTATATAGTGGCTACTATAGCCCTATTCCCTATATGGTGCACTACTTCCCCTATTCCCTATATAGTGACTCTAGGCCTAGATTCCTATCTATCTCACCTATTCCTATATAGTGCACTACTTTAGACCTACTCTCTATTCCTATATAGTACACTTCTATACTCAGGGCTCTATTCCATATAGTACACTACTCTATACTACTCTACGATACTACAGCCCTATTCCTATATAGTACACTACTTATAGACCAGGCCCTATTCCATATGTCCACTACTGACCAGAGCCCCTATTCCCTATATAGTGCACTACTTTAGACCAGGGCCCTATTCCTATATAGTACACTACTATAGACCAGAGCCCTATTCCATATGTAGTGCTACTATACTACTATTCCCTATATAGCTGACCAGAGCCCTATTCCCTATATAGTGCACTACTATAGACCAGGCCCTATTCCCTATATAGTGCACTACTATAGACCAGGGCCCTATTCCCTATTAGTACTACTATAGACCAGGGCCCTATTCCCTATATAGTGCACTACTATAGACTATATATATCTTTTAACCAGGGCTGTCTGGGGATAAGGATGATATGGATGCACAGGAGCAGGTGATAGGGGAGACTGTCTCACTGCTGGGTGATAGGGAGACAGGCCAGACTGTCTCACTGCTGGGTGATATGGGGAGACAGGCCAGACTGTCTCACTGCTGGGTGATAGGGGAGACAGGCCAGACTGTCTCACTGCTGGGTGATAGGGAGACAGGCCAGACTGTCTCACTGCTGGGTGATTGGGGGAGACAGGCCAGACTGTCTCACTGCTGGGTGATAGGGGAGACAGGCCAGACTGTCTCACTGCTGGGTGATAGGGGAGACAGGCCAGACTGTCTCACTGCTGGGTGATAGGGAGACAGGCCAGACTGTCTCACTGCTGGGTGATAGGGGAGACAGGCCAGACTGTCTCACTGCTGGGTGATAGGGAGACAGGCCAGACTGTCTCACTGCTGGGTGATAGGGGGAGACAGGCCAGACTGTCTGTCTGATCTGAGACAGACAGTCTCACTGCTGGGTGATAGGGGAGACAGGCCAGACTGTCTCACTGCTGGGTGATAGGGGAGACAGGCAAGACTGTCTCACTGCTGGGTGATAGGGGAGACAGGCAGACTGTCTCACTGCTGGGTGATAGGGAGACAGGCCAGACTGTCTCACTGCTGGGTGATAGGGGAGACAGGCCAGACTGTCTCACTGCTGGGTGATAGGGAGACAGGCCAGACTGTCTCACTGCTGGGTGATAGGGAGACAGGCCAGACTGGCTCACTGCTGGGTGATCATGCCAGACAGTCTCACTGCTGGGTGATAGGGAGACAGGCCAGACTGTCTCACTGCTGGGTGATAGGGGGAGACAGGCCAGACTGTCTCAGTCTGCTGGGTGATAGGGAGACAGGGAGACTGTCTCACTGCTGGGTGATAGGGGAGAACAGAGACTGTCTCACTGCTGGGTGATAGGGGAGACAGGAACAGAACGTCTCACTGCTGGGTGATAGGGAGACAGGCCAGACTGTCTCACTGCTGGGTGATAGGGAGACAGGAGCAGACTGTCTCACTGCTGGGTGATAGGGGGAGACAGGAGCAGAACATCTCACTGCTGGGTGATAGGGAGACAGGAGCAGACTGTCTCACTGCTGGGTGATAGGGAGACAGGAGCAGACTGTCTCACTGCTGGGTGATAGGGGAGACAGGAGCAGACTGTCTCACTGCTGGGTGATAGGGGAGACAGGAGCAGACTGTCTCACTGCTGGGTGATAGGGGAGACAGGAGCAGACTGTCTCACTGCTGGGTGATAGGGGAGACAGGAGCAGACTGTCTCACTGCTGGGTGATAGGGAGACAGGGAGCAGACTGTCTCACTGCTGGGTGATAGGGGAGACAGGAGCAGACTGTCTCACTGCTGGGTGATAGGGGAGACAGGAGCAGACTGTCTCACTGCTGGGTGATAGGGGAGACAGGAGCAGACTGTCTCACTGCTGGGTGATAGGGGAGACAGGAGCAGACTGTCTCACTGCTGGGTGATAGGGGAGACAGGCCAGACTGTCTCACTGCTGGGTGATAGGGGAGACAGGGGCAGACTGTCTCACTGCTGGGTGATAGGGGAGACAGGAGCAGACTGTCTCACTGCTGGGTGATAGAGGGAGACAGGAGCAGACTGTCTCACTGCTGGGTGATAGGGCTGGAGTGATAGAGACAGGAGCAGACTGTCTCACTGCTGGGTGATAGGGGGAGACAGGAGCAGACTGTCTCACTGCTGGGTGATAGAGGTAGAGGTATGGTATTGATCCTATACAATGGAGAACAGAGGTATTGATCCTATACAATGGAGAACAGAGGTATTGATCCTATATAACGGAGAACAGAGGTATTGATCCTATACAATGGAGAACAGAGGTATTGATCCTATACAATGGAGAACAGAGGTATTGATCCTATACAATGGAGAACAGAGGTATTGATCCTATACAACGGAGAACAGAGGTATTGATCCTAGTGCGACACAAACACAGAGTTACGCAGCAAACAAACGCACAGTCAATAACACAATAGAAAACAAATAGAACATAAAAATAAAACATGTCATCATGAAATACACCGGAGCCTATTGAGGGCCTCCTCATCATTGGTCATAGAACACTTCCTGCTTTCATCAACAAACTCTTTTAGCACAAATATAATCATTCAGGAAACCTGAAGTCCGTTGTCCCTTGAGACAGCATGTAACTGCAACACATGGACATTTCAGATAGCCATCTTAATGACCCCTTCTTGTCCCTTGAGACAACACATGGAGATTTCAGATAGCCATCTAAATGACCCTTGTTCCCTGAGTATAGATTGAAATATGTTCTGTTTTTTACACATACACTTCCTTGTAATCGGGGGAGAATAGGGATATGACTTTCGTTTTCTTACTATTTTAATTCCTACATTTTTTTTTTCATGTCGGACTACTGATTTGATTGAATGCCGCAGGAGGACTCTGTTTGAGCATGCGCAGTACCCTGTCAGCATGGAGTTGAGGAAGTTTTGTGCCAGAGGCACCTGAGCGTAAATTGTCTCTTATTCAAACCACTACGGGAACGTTTCTACGCATGGTAAGGTTCAAACTTCATTGTTCGTAGAAGGATAATGTCATTGTTCATGTTGTGTTTCGGTCAAAGAAGTTATAAAACAGTCTCTAACTCAAACGAACGTTGTTTTATCAGCTATCAAGGAATTGTGTCCAGGTGAGTTGAGAATCAATCGCGCGGAATGTTTCCGTCGTCTCGTCCGTTTTACCGGATTTAATAAAGGACGCTTCAGTTCCAGTTCTGGACTCGTCTTGTTTTCTAAATGATTAACAACCTGAAACAACAGTAATAGATGTATTATGATCTGCGTGCTGCTTAGGCCACGTGTAGTTATTCTGTTTTATGAGAAAACATTGGAAAACTTTTGCACCGAAGTAAAGTTGGTTTTATATTCACACATTCATCAGACATTCGCCGAAAAGCCATTTTAATATGTAAAAATCAATTACTAATTCACCTTTAGTCACAGAATCATTAAGCTGATTTAGTTTATAAATGTCTAGTATACTTTTACAACTTTTTTTTGTTCTGAGTAGAAATTCCCGTTTTGACATGATAGAAATACACACAATCTATAAAATGCCATTTTAAAGTGGTATAAATCAATAACTAATTGGCTGTTTGTCACAGAGATGGTTCCATTTAGCTGCGGATGACAGCAAAGGACTTCAACAAAGCCAACATAGAAAATGATTGGAAAAGGGGCCTCTCTGCTGTTAAATTAGAGACTTATAAATACATTACCGTTGTGCCTTGTAACTACTTTAAAATGCAGAACCGTTGTGCCTTGTAACTACTTTAAAATGCAGAACCGTTGTGCCTTGTAACTACTTTAAAATGCAGAACCGTTGTGCCTTGTAACTACTTTAAAATGCAGAACTGTTGCACTAAAAATACAAACATGGATTTGGCATACAATTTAAGATGGTAAACGTACAGTTTTATGTAAACATTGTCTAATTTCCTATAGAACAAATTGCACTTGAAATTAACATTTATTTTAAAGCTAAATGCATATTTTCCCCTTTTTTCTGAGACAATCACTGAATTAGTTATTTATTTCTACATCTTCAAATTCAATATTTGAGCTTTTATGAATTTCTATCAAATCAAAACTGGAATTTTTCCCTTGAAACAAAAGTTGTAAAATTATACTAGACATTTTATAGAATAAATCAGACCTAGTTTGATGTTTCTGTGACAAACGGTGAATTAGTTATTGATTTTTACATTTTTAAATGGCTTTTGGTTGAATGTCTGGTGAATGTCTGGTGAATGTCTGGTGAATGTCTGTTGAATGTCTGTTGAATGTCTGTTGAATGTCTGGTGAATGTCTGGTGAATGTCTGAATGTCTGGTGAATGTCTGGTGAATGTCTGGTGAATGTCTGGTGAATGTCTGAATGTCTGGTGAATGTCTGGTGAATGTCTGGTGAATGTCTGGTGAATGTCTGGTGAATGTCTGGTGAATGTCTGGTGAATGTCTGGTGAATGTCTGAATGTCTGGTGAATGTCTGAATGTCTGGTGAATGTCTGAATGTCTGGTGAATGTCTGGTGAATGTCTGGTGAATGTCTGGTGAATGTCTGGTGAATGTCTGGTGAATGTCTGAATGTCTGTTGAATGTCTGGTGAATGTCTGGTGAATGTCTGGTGAATGTCTGAATGTCTGGTGAAGGTCTGGTGAATGTCTGGTGAATGTCTGAATGTCTGTTGAATGTCTGGTGAATGTCTGAATGTCTGAATGTCTGTTGAATGTCTGGTGAATGTCTGGTGAATGTCTGTTGAATGTCTGAATGTCTGGTGAATGTCTGAATGTCTGTTGAATGTCTGGTGAATGTCTGGTGAATGTCTGGTGAATGTCTGTCGAATGTCTGTCGAATGTCTGTTGAATGTCTGGTGAATGTCTGGTGAATGTCTGTTGAATGTCTGTTGAATGTCTGGTGAATGTCAGAATGTGTGAAATACAAAACCAACTTGACCTCGATGACATTTACCTACTTATGTTGTACTTGGATCAAAAATACCAGGAGTCACACACAGAATGATTTATCATGAAACCCTTTTCCAGCATGCGATGTAGATTATGAAAAGATTATTCTAATATATAATAATGTATAATAATATTAGTTTAATAAACTAATATTCTAGTTTCGAATGTCATTTCCATCAGCCCTGTCAACAGGTATTGTATCATTTCTGTACCTTCAGGGATTTGAATGTCTGGCGGATGTTAAACCTGCCTACAGTTCATTCAGAATGTGTGATATAACCGAAGACGTTGACATGTCCTTACAGGTTGCTACTTGCCCGACAAAAATACCGCCACAGTGTTGAACTAACACGCGGACCAGACCGTGTGTTTTGTTTTAGTCCAGACGCCATCAGGACACGCAGGTGGACAAAACGGGGTTAAACATTGGCTTGTTATTTTACATGAATAATAAAGTAATATTAGTTCCTACAGCAGGGCTCCTCAAGCCTCTTCCTGGAGAGATACCTCCTATAGGACAGGGCCCTCAAGCCTCTTCCTGTAGAGATACCTGTCCTTCAGGGCTTTGTCAAGCCTCTTCCTGGCGAGATACCTCCTATAGGGCAGGGCAGGGCTCCTGAGCCTCTTCCTGGAGAGATACCCTCCTATAGGGCAGGGCAGGGCTCCTCGAGCCTCTTCCTGCCCCTATAAGACAGGACAGGGCTCCCACAGTGTTCCTGAACTACCCTCCTATAGGACAGGGCCCTCAAGCCTCTTTTTGTTTTATAGTCCAGGGCAGGGCCCTCATCTTCCTGGAGAGATACCCTCCTATAGGACAAAGGGCTCCTCAAGCCTCTTCCTGGTTAGATACCCTCCTATAGGACAGGGCTCCTCAAGCCTCTTCCTGGAGAGATACCCTCCTATAGGACAGGGCTCCTCAAGCCTCTTCCTGGAGAGATACCCTCCTATAGGACAGGGCTCCTCAAGCCTCTTCCTGGAGAGATACCCTCCTATAGGACAGGGCTCCTCAAGCCTCTTCCTGGAGAGATACCCTCCTATAGGACAGGGGGCTCCTCAAGCCTCTTCCTGGAGAGATACCCTCCTATAGGATACCTCCTATAGGCAGGGCTCCTCAAGCCTCTTCCTGGAGAGATACCCTCCTATAGGACAGGACAGGGCTCCTCAAGCCTCTTCCTGGAGAGATACCCTCCTATAGGACAGGGCTCCTCAAGCCTCTTCCTGGAGAGATACCCTCCTATAGGACAGGGGCAGGGCTCCTCAAGCCTCTTCCTGGAGAGATACCCTCCTATAGGACAGGACAGGGCTCCTCAAGCCTCTTCCTGGAGAGATACCCTCCTATAGGACAGGGCTCCTCAAGCCTCTTCCTGGAGAGATACCCTCCTATAGGACAGGGCAGGGCTCCTCAAGCCTCTTCCTGGAGAGATACCCTCCTATAGGACAGGGCTCCTCAAGCCTCTTCCTGGAGAGATACCCTCCTATAGGACAGGGCAGGGCTCCTCAAGCCTCTTCCTGGAGAGATACCCTCCTATAGGACAGGGCAGGGCTCCTCAAGCCTCTTCCTGGAGAGATACCCTCCTATAGGACAGGGCTCCTCAAGCCTCTTCCTGGAGAGATACCCTCCTATAGGACAGGGCAGGGCTCCTCAAGCCTCTTCCTGGAGAGATACCCTCCTATAGGACAGGGCTCCTCAAGCCTCTTCCTGGAGATACCTCCTATAGATACCCTCCTATAGGACAGGGCAGGGCTCCTCAAGCCTCTTCCTGGAGAGATACCCTCCTATAGGACAGGGCTCCTCAAGCCTCTTCCTGGAGAGATACCCTCCTATAGGACAGGGCAGGGGGCTCCTCAAGCCTCTTCCTGGAGAGATACCCTCCTATAGGACATGGCAGGGCTCCTCAACCCTGTTCCTGGAGAGATACCCTCCTATAGGACAGGGCACCTCAAGCCACTTCCTGGAGAGATACCCTCCTATAGGACAGGGCAGGGCTCCTCAAGCATCTTCCTGGAGAGATACCCTCCTATAGGACAGGGCTCCTCAACCCTCTTCCTGGAGAGATACCCTCCTATAGGACAGGGCTCCTCAAGCCTCTTCCTGGAGAGATACCCTCCTATAGGACAGGGCAGGGCTCCTCAAGCCTCTTCCTGGAGAGATACCCTCCTATAGGACATGGCAGGGCTCCTCAAGCCTCTTCCTGGAGAGATACCCTCCTATAGGACATGGCAGGGCTCCTCAAGCCTCTTCCTGGAGAGATACCCTCCTATAGGACAGGGCTCCTCAAGCCTCTTCCTGGAGAGATACCCTCCTATAGGACAGGGCTCCTCAAGCCTCTTCCTGGAGAGATACCCTCCTATAGGACAGGGCTCCTCAAGCCTCTTCCTGGAGAGATACCCTCCTATAGGACAGGGATCCTCAAGCCTCAAGCCTCTTTCTGGAGAGATACCCTCCTATAGGACAGGGCAGGGCTCCTCAAGCCTCTTCCTGGAGAGATACCCTCCTATAGGACAGGGCAGGGCTCCTCAAGCCTCTTCCTGGAGAGATACCCTCCTATAGGACAGGGCAGGGCTCCTCAAACCTCTTCCTGGAGAGATACCCTCCTATAGGACATGGCAGGGCTCCTCAAGCCTGTTCCTGGAGAGATACCCTCCTATAGGACAGGGCAGGGCTCCTCAACCCTCTTCCTGGAGAGATACCCTCCTATAGGACAGGGCTCCTCAACCCTCTTCCTGGAGAGATACCATCCTATAGGACATGTCAGGGCTCCTCAAGCCTCTTCCTGGAGAGATACCCTCCTATAGGACAGGGCAGGGCTCCTCAAGCCTCTTCCTGGAGAGATACCCTCCTATAGGACAGGGCTCCTCAAGCCTCTTCCTGGAGAGATACCCTCCTATAGGACATGGCAGGGCTCCTCAACCCTCTTCCTGGAGAGATACCCTCCTATAGGACAGGGCTCCTCAAGCCTCTTCCTGGAGAGATACCCTCCTATAGGACAGGGCAGGGCTCCTCAAGCCTCTTCCTGGAGAGATACCCTCCTATAGGACAGGGCAGGGCTCCTCAAGCCTCTTCCTGGAGAGATACCCTCCTATAGGACAGGGCAGGGCTCCTCAAGCCTCTTCCTGGAGAGATACCCTCCTATAGGACAGGGCAGGGCTCCTCAAACCTCTTCCTGGAGAGATACCCTCCTATAGGACATGGCAGGGCTCCTCAAGCCTCTTCCTGGAGAGATACCCTCTTATAGGACAGGGCAGGGCTCCTCAAGCCTGTTCCTGGAGAGATACCCTCCTATAGGACAGGGCAGGGCTCCTCAAGCCTCTTCCTGGAGAGATACCCTCCTATAGGGCAGGGCAGGGCTCCTCAAGCCTCTTCCTGGAGAGATACCCACCTATAGGACAGGGCTCCTCAAGCCTCTTCCTGGAGAGATACCCTCCTATAGGACAGGGCAGGGCTCCTCAAGCCTCTTCCTGGAGAGATACCCTCCTATAGGACAGGGCAGGGCTCCTCAACCCTCTTCCTGGAGAGATACCCTCCTATAGGACAGGGCTCCTCAACCCTCTTCCAGGTGAGATACCCTCCTATAGGACAGGGCAGGGCTCCTCAAGCCTCTTCCTGGAGAGATACCCTCCTATAGGACAGGGCAGGGCTCCTCAAGCCTCTTCCTGGAGAGATACCCTCCTATAGGACATGGCTCCTCAACCCTCTTCCTGGAGAGATACCCTCCTATAGGACAGGGCAGGGCTCCTCAAGCCTCTTCCTGGAGAGATACCCTCCTATAGGACAGGGCAGGGCTCCTCAACCCTCTTCCTGGAGAGATACCCTCCTATAGGACAGGGCAGGGCTCCTCAAGCCTCTTCCTGGAGAGATACCCACCTATAGGACAGGGCTCCTCAAGCCTCTTCCTGGAGAGATACCCTCCTATAGGACAGGGCAGGGCTCCTCAAGCCTCTTCCTGGAGAGATACCCTCCTATAGGACAGGGCAGGGCTCCTCAACCCTCTTCCCGGAGAGATACCCTCCTATAGGACAGGGCTCCTCAACCCTCTTCCAGGTGAGATACCCTCCTATAGGACATGTCAGGGCTCCTCAAGCCTCTTCCTGGAGAGATACCCTCCTATAGGACAGGGCAGGGCTCCTCAAGCCTCTTCCTGGAGAGATACCCTCCTATAGGACAGGGCTCCTCAAGCCTCTTCCTGGAGAGATACCCTCCTATAGGACATGGCAGGGCTCCTCAAGCCTCTTCCTGGAGAGATACCCTCCTATAGGACAGGGCAGGGCTCCTCAAGCCTCTTCCTGGAGAGATACCCTCCTATAGGACAGGGCTCCTCAAGCCTCTTCCTGGAGAGATACCCTCCTATAGGACAGGGCTCCTCAAGCCTCTTCCTGGAGAGATACCCTCCTATAGGACAGGGCAGGGCTCCTCAAGCCTCTTCCTGGAGAGATACCCTCCTATAGGACAGGGCAGGGCTCCTCAAGCCTCTTCCTGGAGAGATACCCTCCTATAGGACAGGGCAGGGCTCCTCAAGCCTCTTCCTGGAGAGATACCCTCCTATAGGACAGGGCTCCTCAAGCCTCTTCCTGGAGAGATACCCTCCTATAGGACAGGGCTCCTCAAGCCTCTTCCTGGAGAGATACCCTCCTATAGGGCAGGGCAGGGCTCCTCGAGCCTCTTCCTGGAGAGATACCCTCCTATAGGACAGGGGGCTCCTCAAGCCTCTTCCTGGAGAGATACCCTCCTATAGGACAGGGCAGGGCTCCTCAAGCCTGTTCCTGGAGAGATACCCTCCTATAGGACAGGGCAGGGCTCCTCAAGCCTGTTCCTGGAGAGATACCCTCCTATAGGACAGGGCAGGGCTCCTCAAGCCTCTTCCTGGAGAGATACCCTCCTATAGGACAGGGCAGGGCTCCTCAAGCCTCTTCCTGGAGAGATACCCTCCTATAGGACAGGGCTCCTCAAGCCTCTTCCTGGAGAGATACCCTCCTATAGGACAGGGCTCCTCAAGCCTCTTCCTGGAGAGATACCCTCCTATAGGACAGGGCTCCTCAAGCCTCTTCCTGGAGAGATACCCTCCTATAGGGCAGGGCAGGGCTCCTCAGCCTCTTCCTGGAGAGATACCCTCCTATAGGACAGGACAGGGCTCCTCAAGCCTCTTCCTGGAGAGATACCCTCCTATAGGACAGGGCTCCTCAAGCCTCTTCCTGGAGAGATACCCTCCTATAGGACAGGGCAGGGCTCCTCAAGCCTCTTCCTGGAGAGATACCCTCCTATAGGACAGGACAGGGCTCCTCAAGCCTCTTCCTGGAGAGATACCCTCCTATAGGACAGGGCTCCTCAAGCCTCTTCCTGGAGAGATACCCTCCTATAGGACAGGGGGCTCCTCAAGCCTCTTCCTGGAGAGATACCCTCCTACAGGGCAGGGCTCCTCAAGCCTCTTCCTGGAGAGATACCCTCCTATAGGACAGGGCAGGGCTCCTCAAGCCTCTTCCTGGAGAGATACCCTCCTATAGGACAGGGCTCCTCAAGCCTCTTCCTGGAGAGATACCCTCCTATAGGACAGGGCAGGGCTCCTCAAGCCTCTTCCTGGAGAGATACCCTCCTATAGGACAGGACAGGGCTCCTCAAGCCTCTTCCTGGAGAGATACCCTCCTATAGGACAGGGCTCCTCAAGCCTCTTCCTGGAGAGATACCCTCCTATAGGACAGGGCAGGGCTCCTCAAGCCTCTTCCTGGAGAGATACCCTCCTATAGGACAGGGCAGGGCTCCTCAAGCCTCTTCCTGGAGAGATACCCTCCTATAGGACAGGGCTCCTCAAGCCTCTTCCTGGAGAGATACCCTCCTATAGGACAGGGCTCCTCAAGCCTCTTCCTGGAGAGATACCCTCCTATAGGACAGGGGGCTCCTCAAGCCTCTTCCTGGAGAGATACCCTCCTATAGGACAGGGCAGGGCTCCTCAAGCCTCTTCCTGGAGAGATACCCTCCTATAGGACAGGGCTCCTCAAGCCTCTTCCTGGAGAGATACCCTCCTATAGGACAGGGCAGGGCTCCTCAAGCCTCTTCCTGGAGAGATACCCTCCTATAGGACAGGGCAGGGCTCCTCAAGCCTCTTCCTGGAGAGATACCCTCCTATAGGACAGGGCTCCTCAAGCCTCTTCCTGGAGAGATACCCTCCTATAGGACAGGGCAGGGCTCCTCAAGCCTCTTCCTGGAGAGATACCCTCCTATAGGACATGGCAGGGCTCCTCAACCCTCTTCCTGGAGAGATACCCTCCTATAGGACAGGGCTCCTCAAGCCTCTTCCTGGAGAGATACCCTCCTATAGGACAGGGCAGGGCTCCTCAAGCCTCTTCCTGGAGAGATACCCTCCTATAGGACAGGGCTCCTCAACCTCTTCCTGGAGAGATACCCTCCTATAGGACAGGGCTCCTCAAGCCTCTTCCTGGAGAGATACCATCCTATAGGACAGGGCAGGGCTCCTCAAGCCTCTTCCTGGAGAGATACCCTCCTATAGGACATGGCAGGGCTCCTCAAGCCTCTTCCTGGAGAGATACCCTCCTATAGGACATGGCAGGGCTCCTCAAGCCTCTTCCTGGAGAGATACCCTCCTATAGGACAGGGGCTCCTCAAGCCTCTTCCTGGAGAGATACCCTCCTATAGGACAGGGCTCCTCAGGGCCTCTTCCTGGAGAGATACCCTCCTATAGGACAGGGAGGGCTCCTCAAGCCTCTTCCTGGAGAGATACCCTCCTATAGGACAGGGCAGGGCTCCTCAAGCCTCTTCCTGGAGAGATACCCTCCTATAGGACAGGGCTCCTCAAGCCTCTTCCTGGAGAGATACCCTCCTATAGGACAGGGCAGGGCTCCTCAAACCTCTTCCTGGAGAGATACCCTCCTATAGGACAGGGCAGGGCTCCTCAAGCCTGTTCCTGGAGAGATACCCTCCTATAGGACAGGGCAGGGCTCCTCAACCCTCTTCCTGGAGAGATACCCTCCTATAGGACAGGGCTCCTCAACCCTCTTCCTGGAGAGATACCATCCTATAGGACATGTCAGGGCTCCTCAAGCCTCTTCCTGGAGAGATACCCTCCTATAGGACAGGGCAGGGCTCCTCAAGCCTCTTCCTGGAGAGATACCCTCCTATAGGACAGGGCTCCTCAAGCCTCTTCCTGGAGAGATACCCTCCTATAGGACATGGGGGCTCCTCAAGCCCTCTTCCTGGAGAGATACCCTCCTATAGGACAGGGCTCCTCAAGCCTCTTCCTGGAGAGATACCCTCCTATAGGACAGGGCAGGGCTCCTCAAGCCTCTTCCTGGAGAGATACCCTCCTATAGGACAGGGCAGGGCTCCTCAAGCCTCTTCCTGGAGAGATACCCTCCTATAGGACAGGGCAGGGCTCCTCAAGCCTCTTCCTGGAGAGATACCCTCCTATAGGACAGGGCAGGGCTCCTCAAACCTCTTCCTGGAGAGATACCCTCCTATAGGACATGGCAGGGCTCCTCAAGCCTCTTCCTGGAGAGATACCCTCCTATAGGACAGGGCAGGGCTCCTCAAGCCTCTTCCTGGAGAGATACCCTCCTATAGGACAGGGCAGGGCTCCTCAAGCCTCTTCCTGGAGAGATACCCTCCTATAGGACAGGGCAGGGCTCCTCAAGCCTCTTCCTGGAGAGATACCCTCCTATAGGACAGGGCTCCTCAAGCCTCTTCCTGGAGAGATACCCTCCTATAGGACAGGGCAGGGCTCCTCAACCCTCTTCCTGGAGAGATACCCTCCTATAGGACAGGGCAGGGCTCCTCAACCCTCTTCCTGGAGAGATACCCTCCTATAGGACAGGGCTCCTCAAGCCTCTTCCTGGTGAGATACCCTCCTATAGGACAGGGCAGGGCT